>NC_061119.1:108544856-108660013 GCF_002878395.1 Capsicum annuum
TGATATAAATGTAATTTATAACACAATGGGTAAAAGAATCACACTTTAGCTCACTCTCAAAAAGAATTCACAAGTTATACATAATGAATTATAGGCTTTCCCTTAGTGTAATACTCCACTAATATCAAAATGTTAAACTTACGATCGAATAGGTTTTTTTGGGTTGTAATGTAGGCTAAGGAAAGGGTAGGAACTATTTTTGGAATAGTGACTATCTTCCCTAAGCGTTTTAATACACTACATTATAAAATCAATGTCCAACAACCAAATTACACTAATTTTGTCTACCCCATTCACTTATTCTTCATCCCATTTTTTTTAAGCTCATCATTAATACTATGATAGGAGTATTCTATACACAACTCAATTTTACCCTTCTTCATGCCCATTTTATGTTATGCACCCTTATGATAGCCACCCTCAATTTAAGAATTTGCCTTAGTTGAGGTGCACATTGTCCACCTTGGGCTAAAAATGGGAACTTTTAAAGAACAAATTTCTCTAACTCCCCACCACAATACAATAATTTTTTTACACACCACTAACCATCACTTTGAGGCTTCACTTTCATCTTTTTCTTATTTAATTTCACATATCTTAACTCACTAATTTTTTCATTAAAGAGCCTAGGAGATTTGGATCAAATTAAGGCTTATCAAAGAAGGGATTAGGCTATTAATAAGGCTATTACAGGAAAAGCTAAAGGCTCAATGAGGCTTACTAAGATTATGAACCAGGGTAGGTAAAAGATGGTATGAAAAAGGCTATTAAAGAAATGCCTATAACATATCCTAAACCCACACTCTTTATTTCACTCTGCATGTACACTAGGCAAGTTCTATAGATCACATGCAATAATGAATATAGAACAACCTCACATCACACGTGGCACATACGTAACTCAAGTAGGATTATCATAGACTCTTAACCAAGCAATAACATCAATTTAAATTAATCCAACAAGTATAAGAGACATAAACATGAGCCTGGGAGTCACAAAAGTAGTAATTCACACAATCAATATTCTCTTTTCATATAAACCCACTTGCATGATACAATCAAATATAGCACAAACAAGAATATCTCACTTATTCTTAATTAAAAAAAAATTAAAATTACCCTAAAAATAAGAATTTCCCCACCCCAAACTTGAAAATCTACTTTGTCCCCAAAGTATACTTTTTTAAAAGTCGAGATAGAAATACTACCTGAGGCCTTTAGGCCTAGCCAGTAGCATCTTTATACATAAAGGGAGTTTGGGGACCCCATACTCAGTCTTCACCATGCTCCTTAGCTTAGGTTTTCGGTACTCAGACTTCCCATCAACCTGTGACTCAAAAAAAACAAAAACTACGTGAAGTGAAAAACTAAAACCTGAAAGATAAAACATACCAACTTAACTTGGGTTTTCTCCCAAGAAGTGCATGATTTAGTGTTGCGGAATGACCCAAGTCAACTTAACCAAGTTCCTTCATCCTTTTCCTCACACTTGGTGGCCATTTTGTTATTCATTTTTGACCTCTTGAGTGTGAACTCTGAATGTTAACAACCTTCTCAACTATAGCCTTTTCAGGCTCATAAATCTACATCATGTCAGGCTTAAGTGGTTGTGGCTTAGGCTGCTAAATGAGGGTGTTCGAAGAGGTCTTTTATGGAATAGACATCGCCACCCCACACTTATCCTCTTTAATCATAGTAATCATACATAGGTATTTGTAATGGGAAAGTGTGTTAAGCGGTTTGTACACTTTAAAAACCACCTATTTATCATCTAACCTTATTATGAGCGTGTCTTCTGTCACATTTATTAAATCTTCTCCCATCGCTAAGAATGTACGCCCCAAGATGATTGGTACCTATTCGTTTGCCTAAAAATCTTGAACAATAAAGAAAGCAGGAATATAAATTTACTAACCTTTATGAGAACATCCTCTATAACTCCTTCAGGTTGCGCTATCTTCTCATTTGAAAAATGCAGTAGCACAAAGCTCGATCTAGGCCTTCCCAAGCCCAATGTGTTGAAAAAAGATAGGGGAATCAAGTTGATACTTGCCCCTAAATAACTAATTTCCTGAACTACCACACTATTGCTAATATCAATTGGGAGAGTGAACTTCCCAGGGTCATTTTTCTTTTTGTCATCTTTTGAGTAACTACAAAACTACACTCCTCAATAAGTGATACAACATCCACTTTCTAAAACTTAACTTTATTAGAAACCATGTCCCTTAAGTACTTATCATACTTGGGCATTCCCTGCAAAATATCTAAAAGAGGTAAATTAATGTGAAGCTCTTTGAATGTGTCAAAGAACTTCTTGAAACACACATCCTTTTTTACCTTAATATGCCTTTGTGGGAAAGGTAGTGGTGTGATCTTCTTTGCTTCTTCAGCAATTTTTTCTTTCGAGTACTCAGACGTCCTTGACTTTTCAGCAACCTTTTCAGTAACATGTTGGGGGAGAGAAATCAGCAACTACCTCTTAGTTTTCTTAGAAGGCTCTTCGTTAAGCTCTTTACCAATCCTCAACGTGATTTCCATAACTTGTTTTTGATTTTTAGTATCTCCTGGCACACCACCCTGCAGCCTGTATTTATTATCTATAATAACTGCCCTAACTACAACTCTAAGATTCTCATGGCTCCTTTCTAGTTCTTTACATCTGCAGCCAATTGTGTTTTATTAGCTAGAATCTGTTTCATCATCTCTTCTAAGTTGGTAGTTGACTAATTTTCTTGTTCCTGTGGTTGCTGAATTTTCTGTTGTTGAGCGTTCCAAGGATGATTTAGTGGTTGATTTTGCCATTTCATGTTGTAGGCGTTCCTATAATTCTTCTTTTGATAATTTCTAACATACATTACAGACTCAGGATTGGCAGCACACATAGCTTCTGAATGTCTACTATTGCGACAAACCTCACACCAATAACTAGTTTACTGAACTACATTAACTACTGCTGCAGGCTATGTAACTCCCACTTTTAGGCTGCTGAACTGAGTATTTATCAAATTTTTTGATGCAGCATCTGAGTTGATAATTCAATATATTGGTTCACCACTAAAAATCCTACAACTTTCTTCGTGGCACACCTAGAATCACCATGCTAATTTTGATTTCCTTGTGCGATGTCGTTCAATAAGGTTTATAGCTCATCATAAGTCAACTCCAGTGCTTGACCACCTTTATCTGAATATAGCAAAATTTTTGTGTTGTGGCCAATTACTTTTACAAAAGTATGAGAAAGTACCTCATTGTATTGTTGATGAATTGGACAATCTCGAAGAAGTACCTTGAACCATTCCCAAGTATGATATAGGTTTTCATCTGTCCTCTATTTGAAGCTCACTATCTTACTATAAAGTTTTGCAGTCTTACTAGATGGAAAGAATCTGATGAGGAACTTTCGGGCTAAGCCATCCCATGATGTAATTGAATTCGTTGGCTCAGAGTTCAAAAAACTTTTAGCTTCCCCAAGAAATGAATAGGGGAAGAGTGTCATCCTCAAATAATCAACATTCACATCTGTCGAAATAAAAATGTTAGTGAGCTCAGTGAAATTCTGCAAGTGGACCTTTGGATCTTTATGTGCAAGCCCCATAAATTGTCCACTACTAATCAACAGTTGTACCATATTGCTCTTTAGGTCAAACCTTCCTTCAGTAGCCAATTTTTGAAAAGGTGAGGTCAGATTTGTCAAAAGTGGGATCGCCACTTCACTAACTGTCTTGTGGGCTGCTTGTTCATCAGCTATGAGAGCAGTATTATATTGATCTTATTTGATTTTTAGAACATGTGAGAGAAGGATTTCTTCTATCTTTTATTGATGGAAGAGTTACTTAGGTTCTACAATTGGTTCAACTAATTCTTGAGCCCTTGCCAACTTACTACTTTGAAAACCTATTTTCTAAAAATATAAAACCAAGACCAAGCGTAAAATACCAAAGAAATGTAAAAAGGAAAACTAAAGATAAAACAGTTACCAAATTTTAAGTCCCTGGCAATAGAGACAACAACTTGATAGCGCATATACAAGTGTACGTGGTCTACCAAGTAATATAGTGACCTTCAAGAAAGTCGAATATCGATCCCACAGGGACTTGTTCTAATGACTGTTCAATTCTAGTTCATAATTTAGATTAATTGGTGATAGCGTAACCAAAAGAGAGTTTTGAATATATGTGAACTAAAATAAAGTAAACAATGTATTAAATAAAGACTTAAGATAATCAATAGAGTAAAGACCCAGGTTAAAGCACCTTGAATAATCATACTATGTTATTGAATTTCATTCATTAACTCGCTTATCTTTGTTGTTGATTCGTAGGGTTTATTGTATGATTATGGTATCCCGACCTCTAATTGCTTGCCTAGCTTGGACATTACAACTACATCATTGAGCGGAGATGTAATAATCCAATTAAGTGCTTAGCATTTTCATCCTAAATATTAATCAAGTAAGTTTTCTAGGTATATCCCTATCCTAGATGCTAATTCAAATTCCTTATTTCATAAAATTATAAGAACCCTACTTTGTTTATCCCTATTTTCTATCTCTCTATTTCCTCTCCCGAGATCACAAGGTTCATAATATATGTATTCTATGGGTGATCAATCCTCAAAATAATTCAAACAACAATAAACAAGCAACCAAATATGATAAGCGAATCCAACGAAATTAATCCAAAATGACAGTAGTTATGTTCTTGGCTTTAGCCTCGGAAAGGGAGTTTTAGCCACTAATAGTCATAATCATCATTCCAATAATTGGATTAGTGGTTAAAGAAATAAATAAGATAAACTAAAGAATGTAAAACCTAAAACAAAGTGCAGCAGCCTCCCAATATTGTCCAAGATGTCCAAAAGATCCAAGATTATCAAAAGTGTGTATAATGTAGTGTCTTTATAGTGGGACAATCCTAATCCATGTAGGAGTGAAATATATCATATGAATGATAGCATACAACGTGGGTACCACTCCACCGGTATGGAACATGTGACGCCGCCACTACTCCACAGCTATGGAGCATGCGACGCGGCCTATTAGCATGCCTTCACTGGAATTGCACTTCATAGATTTATCTAAGGAAAAAAGGACTGATTTGGAGCCTACGTCATGGGCATATCGTTTGTAGCTACTAGAAATTTCATCCAAATATTTGGTTAAGTGTTCAACGTCCATCTTTGTGTCCTATGCCTTATAACATTATTTTTCTTTGAATTCCAAAATTTTGGTGTTGTTTTCTCTTCAATTTCCAGCCTTTTAAACATCCATATATCACCATAATCAACTCCAAAATAATCCTACATCATCAAACACCATGGATTAGAGTTCAACACATTAATGCGACAAGAACGACGAACTAAAAACTTAATCTAAGCACTAGTCTTGACCACTTTACGCTATAATGTATTATTGACTCTTGGTTAATTTTAATTAAATGTTTCACACTTTAAACAAGTTATTACACATAATATAACACAAAACACAAGGAACTCATTTTACACACTAAAATTCATCAAGACTAACTAGAATGACTCCTAGCTCAACCTAGTAACACTAGTTTTCTCATCTAAATGCTAATTGAATGATTTAAGTCCAAAAGTATTTGTAAACACTTTTAACCATTAAAAATCACATACTTGAACACTTAAATGCTTATTTATACCATTATTCACTCATTAATCACTCGAATTATCCTCAAAACAAGACTAAACAAGCTAGACTAACAACACTAGACTGCTTAAATATTCAACATTAGAGACTTAGGATATTTTAGTGTGTATGATGCACTTTTGTATTTGTTCCCGGTAAACAAGTTTACAATAGTTTTGGAATGAAATAAAATAAAAGAACTAACAATACCAAGTCAAATCAAGATATGTGTCACCTCATCAATCGTAAGCACAATATACGATTCATATGATGACTCGTAAGTAACATAGAACCCAAGAACCAAACAAAAGACTAAGTGAAGAAAAGATGCGACTCAGCTATACGAGTCATATACTGAGGATACGGGTCATGAACAACAGTCGTGAGCATAACATTTTCCAAAGCTACAGCCAAGATTTAAAGTCCTATAAGGATATGATTTAAAAGACTGAGTACGATCCATATAGTCAAATCATAAACAAACTAGTGTTCAAAGCTTGGAAATACAAAATTCCAAGGCGAATACGAGTGAAGAACATAAGTCGTACACTCAGATATGACTTGTAAGCAAAAGTCATAAGTTGAACAGAAAGTTGAAGACTTGGGAGATAAGACACTGGGCTGGATAAGAGAAGGCAGGGTATGACTAGTATAATGTTGGTACGAGTGAAGAATGAGTCATACCGACATTTGACATAACTTAACCTTTCCCATTTTTATTAGGATTTTTATGTTATTTTGAGATACAATAAATAACCTAGGGTTTATATTTTATTAGGTTACTTCGTTTACATATTATTTCAATACTTTATAATTCTTTTACAATTGCTCTTGAAATTTTGGTTTTTTATTCAATTAAACACTTTGGAGTTTATTCATCTTAATCTTATGCAATTAATTATATGAGTTCTTCATTGATAATCATGGTTTCTTACACAAACGTGAGCAACTAATATCTTTGACTAGGGTTGTGGGAACCCTAGCAGATTATCTATGTAGAGGAAGTGTGATACTCATATGTTCTAGGGTTTTTGCATGTATATTAATATTCTTCACGATGATTAATCTCAAGCAGCTGTAATAACTTGAGATAGACTGTATTTGCATCTATCCCCACAAGGGAGTTTGTGGTTGGGAAAAGAAGATTAGGATAGTGATTTAGGATTCACCTCCACCTTTTAGTCCCCATCATCTCATCTAGTCACTTGATCCCAAAAGTGAGCATAAAGGAAATGCCCTGAAACTTAACCGGTAAAAGGTGAGATTTATCTTTGCACCCATAAGGCAGCTAATAATACCTATCTTATAGACCTTGTATGCAGAATAATAGAATAATTTGGTTGATCACTAGAAATTTATGGAGTTATGAAGCCAGGTGGAACACAAGCCCAGTGTTTGTATCATATTGTCTACAACTCAAAAACACTCAAGATTTGGTTACTACTTATAATGTCACTAATATCGCCCATTTACTTTTCTATACTGCTTGTGGATTATGTTAAAAATCAAGCAAATGTTCACATTTTCCCTGTGGGATCGACCCAACCTAGTTGGGTTATTATATTTGCAATCGGTAGCATTATACTTCTAAGTGAAGTGCATTTTGGGTGACATAAATTTTGGCACTAATACTAGGGAAGATGGCTTGAGTATTTAATTGAATTGTGAAAGTTTACGGGTTTTTAATTTTTGTTTTTGCTTTGGCTTAAGCTGGTGTATGCCAAGTACTAGGAGTAGAGGTAATCCCTTACTCTATTTTAATCCAAAACTAAAGAGAATCCTTAAAACAACGAGAAGGATGTCAGGATAAGTTCATGAAGGGGTTCAAGATCCCCTACCTATGGATCTGAATGTGGCACTCCCGCAGGTTCCATTAGATAAATCAACTGTTGGTGTAAGAACATATAGAAGCGGAAGAGTCCAAACTTGCTACAGAGGTGGAGTTAGCTTTGCAAGGTGGACTAGTTTGTCCTAGATAGGTTATTAATCGTCAAATTCAGAAAGGTAGAGCTCCATTTATTCTATCATATCAACACTTAGACCCATACGAAGAGGATGATGAAGATCTAGGTTATGTTGAGCCTACTGAGTCTGGAACCATTGTTCCCCCCATATTGGTCCATAATGTGAATTTTGATATCACTAGTGCCATGATCCAATTATTGAATCTGAAGGTTGTATTTTTAGGTGCAGTAAAATATGACACAAACATGCACCTGGTAAATTTCCTCGGGATCTGTACATCTTATACTATTCTAGGGGTTGATAAGAAAACATTGATATTAAGGTTGTTCCCATTTTCTTTGATATAAGAAGCATCACTATCGTTAGGGGAACCTCTAAGAGGATCTATCACTACTTGGAGAAAGTTGAGAAATAGTTTTTGAGCAGATTTTTCCCTCCTACACAGATGGTACAGTTGAAGGATGATATTTGTAATTTTAGACAGCTACCTAAAGAATCTATGTATGAGGCATGGTTTAAATTCAACAAGTAGCTAAGCATGGTACCAAATCATACAATCAAAGGATCTAACTTTCATACAATCAAAGGATCTAACTTATCAGAAATATTCTATAGATCACTAAATAATAGTTCGAGAGCTACGGCAGATAGTATTTAAGGAGGAGCATTTATGCATCTTTTTTGAGAAACTATGTAGGAAATGCTAGATAACATTGTTGTGACCATTAGAGGATGACATACTAGAGATTTAGAATATGGTGGTGGTACATATTCTATTGGATCAACAATTACTTATGGAGAAGTGAATGATATGGTAGCACAAGAAGTTGCACAACTTCTATAGATATTAGAAGGGAGATGAGTTAGTTAATATAGGGAGAAGTAGCATGAAAAATGAAGGAGAAGAGAAGGCTAAAGAGTTTGTGCTGAAGCCCATTCCAAAACCCCTTTCTTCATATCTAAAAAGGCTAAAAAAGAAAAAAAAGATGGTAAGTATAAAAAATTGTTGTCTATGTTAAAAGAGTTGACTATCAACATACCTCTTGTTGAGGCATTAGAGAAAATGCCAGGATATGCAAAATTCATAAAGGATTTGATCACCAAGAAGAGGGTAGTCGGTTAAGAGCCAGTCGACAATATTCATCATTGTAGTGCTGTAGTTACTAGATCCTTGGTGAAGCAACCTGATGAATTAGGAGTGATATTTGTGATTGATGTATATAATGAGAGTACATTTCCAGGAACATGCATCCAAAGAATGAGTCCTCATCCAAGCAAGCAGCTAAAAAGAACACTCAGCAAGCACAAGAACCTAGTACGGAACCCATTGATTTCAAGGTCAAAAGTTCATCTGAGAGTAGCAGGGAAATATATGACGGAACCACAACAAAGAAAGAACCCCAAAAGGGGAAGGCAACTGAGAAATCCAAATAGCAGAAAGTGGTTCCCGAAGAAATAGAATCACTTCTACAGGATCCAAAGAGAAAATTCCATCTACTACTCTTCCCCACACACCTCAATCACCTTACGATAATGATAATAATGATGATAATAATGATGAGGCTGAATCTAGTTTAAAAGAGGTAATTTTGAGCATGCTAAAACTACCAAAGATGTGAATGAAGTACCTTTGATAGCCCAATTGGACCCACCACATGCTCTTAACACTGCCTTGGTGCCTATAATTAAATGATGGGGTACCCCAAAATGCAGGATATATTTAACAATGGGATGTTTAGGCTTTTGGGTTTCAAGATAAAGAGAATACTATATCCAAAGCAACGATTGACTAATACATGGATGTCAAAATTATAATGTTTCGAAGAACATTTCAAATAATAAAGGTTTGAGTGGATTATGAGAGAACCTAGAAGATACAGTGAAGTCCTTGTTCGTAAGTTTTATGTAATATACAAATTTGAGCTGGAAAGGCAATATTTACAGGCCAGTTGTGGAAGAGAGGTGAGATTATCACTTTCCTTATGATTCATGGAGTTTGAATTGATATTTCTCCCTGCACTAATGGGAGATTCTTACATGGACCAGAATATCAGACTCTAATCAACGTAGCAGAGATCAAATATAAGATGGAAGAGATAAGGAAGATAACCAAGAGGATGTTGGGTTCTGAAGATAAAATGGTTATTTTTTTATGGATTGTGGAGTGTATTGCTTCGAATGGTATAAATGGAGTTTGGGTTGTAGGAGGCCCTAGGGTGGTATCACAACAGATAAAAAAGAGTACCCTCAATTTTGAGGAAAAGGCTTGGTGGACTCTAGCCCAACACCAGCTATGTCCAACCGCAGGTGATAATGTTCTGAGACCAATTCTAGCAGCAATGATAGTTGGGTTTATGGCCAATTACAAGTTTTATATTGTTGATTTCCCATCTTGAGAATTAAGAGATAGGGCATTTTGGGGTCAAAAGGCATTATTGGACTACCTATGTATGATTACACAAATTTGCTTGGCCGCAGGAGTGCTGAAACCTCCTCGTATTGATGAAATGATCAAGGCCCGGAGGACATTTCACATTGGCCTAATTAGAGATGAAACCAAACCTTTATCTAGACCGGTAAGATAGGCAGCAAATATTTTTACATGATTGTTCCCCTAAGATGATCAGACTGAAAATCTTGCTACAACAGAGGCTTCTGAGGTAGAAGCGCAGATAGAGGGCTCTCATACGGATGCAGTGGGTACTTCTAGTGACCCACAATCACTCCAATATATGCCAAACTAATAAATTTGAGGTTGTAGTCTTTCATAAATCTCTCGGACTGGTGGTTGCTGAGCTCGTTGTAGAGATAGTAATTCTTACTGTCCATGTGCCAAATAGTTTGGAAGACCCAACCACTGCACAGGTTGAGGAGACTGAAGAAAAAAGTTGAGATAAAAAGAGAAAAAAGAAAATAGATCGAGCAGTCAAGAAGAAAGACAAAGTACATAGTCTTCGGAGCAAGCGGGACTGAGAAATAAGGGTTCAGAAATGGCCGCTAGAGCTGGTTGTTCGAGACCACCTTTTGTTGATGCTGAGGGGGAAAGTGCTATGCCCTTAACTATTGATGATTTAGTCCCAATATTTGATGAGACAATCACTAATGAGAGTGGGATCCGATCTGAGGGCCCACGTGCTGATATTTTTGAGTCGGCGCCTTGAGCGCAAGGTATAACCTTTTATACTTATATTGTTTATTATTTTTAGCACTGGGGATATTGTAATAATATTTAGTTATGGAGGGGGTTATGCCACATAACTGGGAGTAGCTAAAAAGTATAAGTAGTTGGCAAGTCCTTTATGACTTGCAGGTTCGGTGCTTACAAGATGCTGGAATATGGAGAATATTTGAACCTATGTTAGAAGATGCTTTTTAGTTTTTTTTATTGGATTTTGAGATATTTTGGAATATTATTTGTAATAAATACTGATTTTTGAACTGATTTGGAAATTTATTTGTCAATTTGAATTAGGAACTACTGCTGATTTGAATAGGTTATGATGAAAATCAGTGTTAAAACAATAGTTGTGTCAAAAAATTAACCCCTCTGAAAATTTTATTTTACTGTGTGATATTTATATTTTTATGAGACTATTGTGAATCTAGAAATGGCATTAGGATTAAGGATAGAATAGTTAGGGATAAAGCAGTTGCAAAGTTAGATAACTAGTCGTTAGTAATGTAACCATGTGCAAGTACGTGTGAGGTCTACTGAGTTTCCTGGTGTGTTGGATTCTAGAACATTCCCGGGTGCTTTTACCTTGGTCTAGGATAGTTAGGTAAGAGGTGATCATATGCCCTTTTTGTGTGAGTCCACATGAGCCTAAAAAGCCTTAACCAAATGAATGAATCCTTTGATCCTAATCTTTGAGCCTTATAGCCTATTTTCTTGTTACACCCTTTCACCTTTGTATTTGGTATTACAATGAACCATTTTGGCCCTGGTCCTCCTCGAACATTGTGCACTTCAACATAGAAAATTGCCTAAGTTGAGGGTGGCTATCATAGGGGTGTATAATTTAAAATGGGTATGGAGAAGGGTAAAATAAGAGTAAAGAAAGTAAGGTTGGGTGTGGTAGTAAAAGCAAATAAAAATAAAAGAAAATTTGAGAATAAGAGAAAAAAAGAGACTAAAAGACCATACCCAACTTGAATATACTTTAAAATTCAAAAAAGGGAGAAATAAGGGCAGAAATAAAGTGAAAAATGGGTTAAGTATGGACCCCAAAATTTACGGTAGTGCCTAGGAGGCTTAGTCACTTTAAATATCCATACGTATCATACCAACCCCAAGCCTACGTTACACGACGAATAAATCCTATAGTGATCTTACCATGACTATTTGAAAGCTTATGAAAAGAGCATAGAGGAAAGCCTATCGAATTATATAGACACCTGTGATACTTCTTTGTGTGAGAGAGAGTTATTTGTTACATCCCTGAATAGAATATTTTGCCCATGTGTAGAGTAAATGGGATTTCTTTGACTGTGAGCGTATATGGGTTATGTTGCTAGGTGGCTAGATTGTTGGGAGAATGTAATTTGTATCTATTCCTAGTTGTCTATTGCTAATGTAATGCTATCATCAGATTCCCTCGTGTTTTGCTATATGATTAATTGTTACACACAGATTAATTTTCTTGAAAAGTGAGGTTCGGAGAGGGAAACAAATTATGAGAAAAGTTAAATTTAAAATCACTGCCATAGGTAGCTTAAGATCCTCATGTATAAGTATCATGTTGAATTATAGGTTTTAATTGTAGTTTTCTTGAGGATAGGCAAAAGTTTAAGTTAAGGGTGTTGATGTATTTTGCAAACACGATACTTTCAATGCTTAAAACCAAGAATTTATAAAGAAACTTAGGCTATTTTAGTGGGTATGATGGACTTTTGTGTATTTTTTAGGTAAAACAAGTTTAGAATAGTGTTGGAATGAAAATAGAATAAAAGACCTAAAAGACCAAGTTTGATCAAGATACGAGTTGCCTTATGAGTCATAAACATAGTATACGATTCGTATGATGACTCGTAAGCAACATAGAACCTAATACCAAATAAAATACTAAGTGAAAAAGAATATGACTCAGCTATACGAGTCATATACTAAGGATACAAGTCATGAACAACAGTCATGAGCAAAACAATGTCCAAAGCTACAACCAAGAGTTAAAGTTCCAGAAGGATACGAGTCAAAAGTCTGAGTACTACTCGTCTAGTCAATTCGTACACAAACCAGTGTTCAAAGCTTAGAAAGACAAAAGTCCCAAGTGGATACGAGTGAAGGACAATAGTCGTACACTCAGGTATGAATTGTAAGTGAAAGTTGTAAGCTGTATCGGACATTTAAGTCTTGGGAGTGAGACACTGGACTAGATACAAAAAGGCAGGGTATGACTCGTATAATGCCAGTACAAGTAAAGAACGAGTCATACCGATTGCTGACATAACTTAAACTCTCCCATTTTTACTAAGATTTTTATTTTATTTGGGATTATATAAATGCCCTAGGGTTTATCTTTTATTACGTTATGCTCTTTTACATATTATTCCAATACTTTACAATTCTTTTACAATTGCTCTTGAGATTTTGGGTTTTTATTCAATTAAAGACTTTGGAGTTTATTCATCTTATTCTTGTGCAATTAAGTATATAAGTTCTTCATTGATAATCATTGTTTCTTGTACAAACATGAGTGGATAATCTATTTGACTAGGGTTGTGGGAACCCTGGAAGATAGCTATGAAGAAGAAGTGTGATACTCATCTATTCTAGGATTTCTGGATGTATCTTAATCTTCTTCATGATAATTAATCTCAAGTAGTTGTAGTAACTTGAGATAGCCTGTATTCGCATCCATCCCCATAAAGGAGTTTGTGATTAGAAAAAGAAGATTAGGACAATTATTTGGTATTTACCTCAACCTTTTAGTCCCCACCATGTCATTTAATCACTTGATCCCAAAAGGTGATAGTGAACTGAGGTCGTTGCAAGGAGCAACAACGCAATGCCCTAAGACTTAATCGGTAAAGGGTGAGCTTTATCTTCGCACCCATAAGGCAACTAATAATACCTATCTTGTAGACTTTGTATACAGAACAATAGAATAGTTGGGTTGATCATGAGAAATTTATGGAGTTGAGAAGACAGGGGAACACAAGCCTAGTGTTTATCTCATATTTTCTACAAATCAAAAGCACTTAATTTGGTTACTACTTACAATTGATACTAAAATTCCCCTATTTACTTTCCCGTTCTGCTTATGGGTTATATAAAAAATCAAGCAACTATTCACATTTTCCCTATGGGATCGAACCCAACCTAGTTGGGTTATTATATTTGGAATCGACCGTATTATACTTCTAAGTGGAGTGTATTTTGGGAGACATCACTCGACCAACTTAGATTCTCATATTTTAATTTAGTGACCATTTCTAAGAGACTGTAGTCTAAGAGATTTATGAAAGACTGCAACCTCAAATTTATTAGGTGTCTACCCTCCACAGAGAGATTTATGAAAGACTGATAGTTGCTGAGCCCGTTGTAGAGATAGTGATTCTTACTATCCATGTGCCTAATAGTTTAACAGACCCGACTACTACAGAGGTTGAGGAGATTAAAGAACAAAGTCGAGATAGAAAGAGAAAGAAAAAAGAAGATCGAGCAGTAAAAGAAGAAGGCCAGAGTAGATAATTTTCAGAGCAAGCGGAACCAGGAAATAACGGTCTATGAGATGGCCTCTGGAGCTGGTGGTTCGAGAACACCTTTTGTTAATGCTGAGGGGGACAGTGCTATGCCCCCAAATATTTCTGATTTAGTCCCAATATTTGATGGGACAATCACTGATATGAGTGGGATCTGATTTGAGGGCCCATATGCCGATATTTTTGAGACGGCGCATTGAACGCAAGGTATGACCTTTTATCCTTATATTTTTTATAATTCTTAGCATTGGGGATAGTGTAATAATTTAGTTGGGGTGGGGGTTATGCCGCATAACTGGGAGTAGCTAAAAAGTATAAGTAGTTGGCAAGTCCTTTATGACTTACAGGTTTGGTGCTGACAAGGTGCTGCAATATGGAGAATCTTTGAATCTATGTTAGAAGATGCTTTTTAGTTTTTTATTGGATTTTGAGAGATTTTGAAATATTATTTGTAATAATTACTGATTTTTGAACTGATTTGGAAATTTATTTGTGGATTTGAATTAGGAACTACTGCTGATTTGAATAGGTTATGATAAGAATCTGTGTTAAAGAAAAATTGTGTCGAAAAATTGATAAAGCTCAAACTACACCTCTCTTACGAGAGACTAAGCGGTCATTGTCAAATATATAACCCAACAAGGTTGGGGTCGAATCCCACAGGGAATATGGTGTTAATTAAGTTGTGTGCAGATTAGTTGACTTTTAATCACTCGTTTCCATAAAATAAATAGGGGGGATTTGATTCAATTCACAAGTTAATGATTTCAGTTTAACAAGATGAAATATGTGTAGTAGTATTCAAATTCAGAGAAATAGCAAGCTAGGGTTATATCCACCTTGTAGTTTTCAATACTTACTAATTATGAGCTTTACGAATTCATACATGAATCGTGCTTACAGAGAAACATATTGTATTTAATAACATAATCCTAGTGTTTCTCAACCATCAAGGACTAATTCACTTTAGTTCTCTCGAATCAAAAACGTTTACCAAAAAAAAATACGAAATCTCCAAGTAGTTAATCCTGCTAAGGCATTAACTTATGAAATAGGGGTTGGTAATCCTATTTTCTTGTCACTACTCTCTTTTCCAAACATCAACCTTCCTTTCGAACAGGTTGTGTTTTAAGGCATATCCTCTATGTTTGCAACCACGAGAATTCAAGATAAGCGAAGAGAGTGTGATGTAAACTAATCAATGCATAATGAATTCAAAACCCTAAGTGATAGATTGTATGCTACAAGGATTCCAGAACCCTAACTAATAAACTTAGCTACTCATGAATAAAATGAAAATCATCATAAATATATTCATCATAGCAAAACTAGAAGATGATCTTGGTGTGCAAATAGTGAAAGTAAGAGAGAAGAAACATTTTTCTCTCTCTCCACCCTAAGCCACTATTCTCCTCTCTCAGAATACTACAGAATAATTCAATAATGAATAAACATTCAGCATTAAGCCTTTTAATAATCTTTTCTCTCATAATTGTCTTCTACGTCCCTGAACTAATTATAAATGACAAACTAGTCTTGGACATAGTTTCTAGGCGCCATATTTGGTTCAGATTGCTACTCTTTCTTGTGTCATATGCCATCCGCATTCCATAGTCCCATAATGTCTTCATCTATCTCATCAATACCTGAAATCATGCTAATCACATCAGTTAGCTCAATTACATAGAAGTAGAGTAAAAACATAAAAAACTAGGCACTTTGTTCTCTAAATATAGCTAAAATATGGATAAATTATGGTGCTTAGGCGTATAAATACACCCAAGATCACAACCCCACACTTAAATCTTTGTTCTTCCTCAAACAACATATGTATTTATGCATACTACACAAGACTTAGCACCCACAAAGGAAAACAAGATGCTCAAATAGGCTTATACAACAATTGTGAACAAGAAGTAGCTTCAGGAATCATTCCTAGATACAACCTATCCTCAAGAATAGACTCATTAAGTTGGAAATTTCATGCATATCATTCAATAAAATAAATCATATAAATTACCCAACCTTCATCAACTATGTGCCCTCACAACAAGAGAGTTACCCATAATCACTCACAATCATGCAATTTCTAACAAAATGGGTACAAGAATCAAGTTGCGCTCACTCTCACAAAGAATTCTCAAATTACAACTAATGACCATATGCTTGCCCTTAGTGTAATACTCCACTAATATCAGAATGATAAGATTAGATCAAATAGGTCTTTTACAGGTTGTAATGCAGGCTAAAGGATGGGTAGGAACAATTTTGGTCAGAAATAGTGACTATCTTCCCTAAGAGCTTTAATACACTACATTATGCAATTAAGATCAATCTCTAACAACCAATTTCCACTTCTGGTATATTCACAGATTTGTTTTTTACCCCAACTAGTGGGAGTATGCAACCCTTTCAAATTTTTTTTGGCACCCTTTTCACATTATGCACCCTTATAATGGCCACCCCCAACTTAAGCAATTTTCCTTAGTTGAGGTGCACAATGTCCAAGAAGGACCAGGGCCAAAACAGGTTCATTGTAACATGTTCGGGTTAAAATTTTAAACTTTTTCAACAATTTTAGCTACTCCCAACCACATCAATTGCTCATGCCAATAACTAGACTTTGGGGCATCAATTTCACCTTTTTCCTCTTATTATCAGACTCCTAACTCACATTGATTTTACATTAAAGCGCTTAGGAGCTTTTTGGATCAAAGTACGGTCTATTAAAGAATGGATTAGGCTATATATGAGGCTAAAAAAAGAACAAGCTAAAAGCTCGACGGGGCTATCTAAGATAATGTACAAAGGTAGGTCAAAAGAAGGTATGAACAATGGCTATCAAAGAAATGCCTAAATCATCTCCTAAACTCACAATCTTTATTTCGCTTTGCATACACACCAGGAAAGTTCTAGCATTAGTTGTAATAAGGAATATACAACAGTCTTACACACTCATGGCATATGGTCAACTCAATTAGGAGCATTATAGATTCTCGACCGAACAATTACATGAATTCAATTAAAACAAATAATCACAACAAGAGTTACAACTAGAGCCTAGGTGTTTCAAAGATAATGATCCATCACATAATTTTGTTATAATGTCATGTGATCCACAAGAGCAGTTACATGTAATTGAAAGACTACTTTTCTCTTAAGACGGTCGTCATCCATCCATCATCGAGAAAAACACCTAATTATGACTAAATAACTAACAAAATGAACAAAATAACTAATCTTATCTATAAGTATACTAAGGAGAAGGTCCTATTTTCTTACAAAACAAGTAGCAAAGTAACCAGCCACCCCACATTTAAGCTCAGCACTGTCCCTAGTGTAAATAACAAGATAAAGAACTTGGATAGTAGTACTTCTCATTCACATTAGGATTCATGCCACCTACATGAAGATCTTCATTGGAGCTATTTTTCTTGTATTCATCCTATCATCCATGTCAGCCACACATAATGAAACTAACTATAATTAAGATGAGGGTGGTGAAGTCACCACCCCACACTTAATTTGTTAGTATCAACTAATTAAGTGTTATTGTCGGGTCCTCAGACTTCACCGACATACACTTTGACATGGTGCACCACATTAGTCACAATACAATTCAATCACTTCAATTTCCCCATGTCTATTTGAATGAAACACTTTTTGATCAAAATCATACCCTACACTTTCAACCATATCAAGATATACAAAACACCATCACTTTTACAACATAGCCATTACAAGAATTTAATTCATAATCCTCAAGTGATCAATTAATGACAACAACATAAAGTCACAACACCTAAGGATTAAAAAGAGAACACTTACCTTGAAGATGAAGGATTGAAGAAAGTGAGTCCATGTTCTTGGGATTTGAAAGTGGTGAGGAGCTTGTAATATTAGTAGAGCAAAGAGAAACGTTTTGAGAGAGGAGGGGTTGGGCGGCGCTTAGGTGAAAGAAAAATAGAGTGGGATTTAAGAGTAGAGAATATGTTTAAAAGATGAGACATGGGTCGGTTTGATCCATTCAAAAATGGATTATTAGGTAAAACTTACACTGATAGGTGGCACCCATGAAATCACCTAAGAATAAGTAGGCGACGCCTAACCTATCTCCTATGCTGACACAGGCGGTGCCTAACCTATCGCCTAAGTGAGGCAGTGAGCATAGGCGATGGTATAAGCGGCACCTAAGCTATCACCTAAGTTGACATAGGCGGTGGCTAAGCTATCGCCTAAGTGAGGCAGTGAGCATAGGTGATTTATAATGCGGCGCACATCTAATCGCATACCTTAAGATGTGCGGCACACTCTTCGTTGGAAAGGTCCATACCGTTGGGGATTCACCCCCACACCCTCATCAAGGTAAGTGGTGAGCTTCGGGATCGGGCCGATGCTACCACCACATACCTCATTGAAAGTCACAAAATAACGTCGCACTGCAAAACTTTTTGGGTCGAATTAACATAATTCGAGGCATGACTCTAACATAAATCATACTTAAGCCTTACATATTTGACCACTCCAACTTACCTGTAATGTTCCCATCACTCCTAAACTTATCACCGTTGACATGGCTCAATTTTAATCCAAATTTAGTACCAATCACCTCCTTAGTACTTCATGCACCTACACTTAATCAAAAACAACAAAAAATGATTAGAAGGATGGGTTTCCTCCCACAAAGCACCTAATTTAGTGTCGCGGCATGACCCAATCAACCTTTTTCTCCACCTTGAGGATATGAATTTCACCCCCAATATTGTATCCATCTTTTTGCCTCACTCATATAGGGGTGGTGCAGAAATTAAGAAGCTGAGTAATGGATGATGCATGGTAAACAACTCGATCTTAAAGTGAGGTGTGTTTTTATGCTGCTTATCAAGTGTAAAATAAAGAATATACGATTCTTGGTCCTCATCTTCACACTCTTCCACTATTTTAGATGATTCTACGGACAAGATCTCATCTAAACATAATGTGGAAAAATGCTTTGAGTGAGCCCCAACTAATTCTACTTCAAAATTTACACTATCTACTACACACTTACTTTTACTCACCTTCTCGACATCTTCTCTTTGAATTGGGCTAGAGTCTTTACTAGAGATTTTCTTGGTTTCTTCTTTTACCTCTAGCACCAAGTTCTCAATCTTGGCATCATCTCTAATAGTTGGTTGGGTTGGTTGGGAAGTCACTGAGGGTTTCTCAACATCAATATAGGGTTCTAGCTCCTCATCTTCACATTTTTCCATTACTTAAATGATTCCACAGACAAGATATCATCTAAGTATATTGTAGAAGAGTTGTTTGAATGATTGACCTCTATATATATCTCCTCATGAATGATTGGCCTCATGCCTTGATGCATATCACATAAGATATCGTATGTTTCTTCCTGTAGATCCAACATTCGTTGAAATATAGCTTCAATGCCACTCTTTCTGGTGCTTTGTTATTTCTTTTCTTGACCATAAGACCTATTAACTCAAATGAAGAAATAGAATTTGCGTTAGCGCAATGGTGGGAGGGTGAATTAGGGCAATCACTCTAATGTCCATCTTGACCACCATATATAGAACAATCATACTCCTTGTAGGATGGAGATGGTGTACACATCTCTCTCCGGGGAGCATACCTACAATCTTTCCAAAAGTGAGGTCCATCGCAATATGGACATGGATCATCAAGATAAGATTTCCAACCACCAAGCTCATGTTCATTCCACGATACCATAGTAATAAGTAAACTAAAATAAAAATCTACCTAACACAAGAAATAAAAAAATAAAAACAAATATTTACAATTTTGAATTCAAGCAAGTAGGCTAAAATTCCAAACCAAATCTCTTAAACGTAAAATTAAGAAACTTGACTAGCAGTCAATTTAACACACATAAACTCAATAGACAACCGTATTCCCTGACAATGGCGCTATTTTTGATAATGCTCAAACTATATCTCTCTTATGAGAGAGTAAGTGGTCGTTGTCAAATATATAACCCAACAAGGTTAGGGTCGAATCCCACAGGAAATATGGTGTTAATTAAGTTGTGTGAAAATTAGTTGACTTTCAATCACTCATTTCCGTAAAATAAATAGGGGGATTTGATTCAGTTCACAAATTAATGATTTCAGTTTAACAAGATGAAATATGTGTAGTAGCATTCAAATTAAGAGAAATAGCAAGCTAGGGTTATATCTACCTTGTAATTTTAAATACTTTCTAACTATGGGCTTTACAAATTCATATATGCATCGTGCTTATAGAGAAACATATTGTATTTAAAAACATAATCATAGTATTTCTCAACCATCAAGGACTAATTCACTTTAGTTCTCTCGAATCAAAAGCATTTACCAAAAAAACAATACGAAATCTCCAAGTAGTTAATCCTGCTAAGGCATTAACTTGTGAAATAGGGGTTGGTAATCCTATTTTCTTGTCACTAATCTCTTTTCCAAACATCAACCTTTCTTTTGAACAAGTTGCATTTTAAGGAATATCCTCTATATTTGCAACCACGAGAGTTCAAGATAAGCGAAGAGAGTGTGATGTAAACTTATCAACGCATAATGAATTCAAAACCCTAAGTGATAGATTGTATGCTACAAGGCTTCCAAAACTCTAACTAATAAACTTAGCTACTCATGAATAAAATGAAAATCATCATAAATATATTCATCATACCAAAACTAGAAGACGATCTTGGTGTGCGAATAGTAAAACTAAGAGAGAAGAAACATTTTTCTCTCTCTTCACCCGAAGCCACTATTCTCCTCTCTCTGAATACTACAGAATAATTCAATAATGAATAAAAATTCAGCATAAAGCCTTTTAATAATATTTTCTCTTATAATTGCCTTCTTTGTCCCTGAACTAATTATAAATGACAAACTAGTCTTGCACATAGTTTCTAGGCGCCACATTTGGTCGAGATTGCTACTCTCTCTTGTGTCATATGCCATCCATATTCCTTAGTCCTATAATGTCTTCATCTACCTCATTAATACTTGAAATCATGCTAATCACATCGGTTAGCTCAATTACATAGAAGTAGAGTTAAAACATAATAAACTAGGAACTTTGTTCTGTAAACATAGCTAAAATATGGATAAATTATGGTGCTTAGGCGTATAAATACACCTAATATAAAAAATTAACCCCTTTAAAAATTTTATTTTATTGTGTGATATGTATATTTGTATGAGACAATTATGAATTTGAAAATGGCATTAGGATTAGGGATAGAATAGTTAGGGATAAAACAGTTACGAAGTTAGATAACTAGTCCTTAGTAATGTAACCATATACAAGTGCGTGTGAGGTCTATTGAGTTTCCTGGTGTGTTGGATTCTAGAACATTCTCGGTTGCTTTTACCTAGGTCTAGGATAGTTAGGTAAGTGGTAATTATATGCCTTTTTGTGTGAGTCCACATGGCCCTAAAAAGCTTTAACCAAATGAATAAATCCTTTGATCCTAATCTTTGAGCCTTGTAGCCTATTTTGTTGTTACGCCTTGTCACCTTCCTATTAGGTATTACAATTAACCTTTTTTGGCCATGGTCCTCCTTGGACATTGTGCACTTTAACTCAGGCAAATTACCTAAGTTGAGGGTGGCTATCATAGGGTTGCATAACGTAAAATTGGTTTATATAAGGGTAAAATAAGAGTAAAGAAAGTAAGGCTGGGTGTAGTTGGAAAAAAAAGAAAATTTTAGAAAAAGAGATTAAGAAAGACTAAAAGATGACACCCAACCTGAATATGCTTTAAAATTAAAAAAAGGGAGAAATAAGGGCGGAAATAAAGTGAAAAATGGGTTAAGTATGGACCCCAAAATTTTGGGTAGTGCCAAGGAGGCTTAGTCACTTTAAATATCCATACGTATCATACCAACCACAAGCCTATATTACAACCCGAATAAACCCCTATAGTAATCCTACCTTAACTATCTGGAAGCTTATGAAAAGGGCATAAAGAAAAGCCTATGACATTATATATACACCTATGATACTTCTTTGTGTGAGAGAGAGTTATTTGTTACATCCCTGAATAGATTGTTTTACCTATGTGAAGAGTGAATGGGATTTCTTTGACTGTGAGAACATATAGGTTATGTTGCTAGGTTGCTATATTGTTAGGTGAATATAACTTGTATCTATTCCTAATTGTCTATTGCTAATGTAATTCTATCATCGGATTCCCTCGTGTTTCACTATATGCTGAATTGTTACACAGATTAATTTTCTTGAAAAGTGAGGTTCGGAGAGGGAAACAAATTATGAGAAAAATTAAATTTAAAATCACTGCCATAGGTAGCTTATGATCCTCACGTATAAGCATCATGTTAAATTATAGGTTTTAATTGTTGTTTTCTTGAGGACACGTAAAAGTTTAAGTTGAGGGTGTTGATGTGTCGTGCAAACACGATACTTCCAATGCTTAAAAACAAGAATTTATGCAAAAACTTAGGCTATTTTAGAGGGTATGATGCACTATCTCTACAACGGACTTATTTGATGTTGGAAAGGCCTAATAAATTTCTTTAGTTTTAGATATTTGAAGAGTTAATACAATCAATTCAAGTTCTTGATTCTCTACTTTCTCCTCTAATGCATTTCTCTCAACAGTTAGTTCATACACAGAGTTTATCAGCGCACTTGCAAGCCTTTTTATCTTCCTAGCAGAGTGGTTATTTTGGTTTTCCTTAATGTCAGAAAGAGTTACCTCTTTTTCTTCTTCATCTTCTGTGTTTGACATGAATGCAAACAACGAACCATAGATAACTAGACTTTCTTCCACTTCTAGAATATACATATCTCTAGACTTTTTATCTTCATCAGATTCACTAGAAGAGTCTCCATATACTGCCAAAGTTTGCTTTACTGCGTAATCAACTGTAGCCTTTTTGAATTTTCAGGGACATGGTCCCTGTTCTTTCATTTTTCACCTCTAGTTTTGAGGTATTCCTGGTAATCTATTTTCTGCATTGGACAGTCCTTAATGAAATGCTTAGAACTTCAACATTTGTGACATATATATTCCTTATTAATTCTTTAATCTTTATGTATTTACGTGCCTTTTAATTCTAGAATAATTAAAATTAAAAAAAATAATTAAGGTTCTCTTTATCTTTTAAACTGACAACTATTTTGACATAAACATTTTTAGTAAACATGTAACTATTTTGAGATGGAGGGAGTATTAAGGATAATATGGAAAAAATAATAAAATTTTCTTCGCTTACGAAAATTGATAAATAATATAAAATGAAAGTAACATCTATTTTTTTTATATAGGAGCAAGTAAAATAAAAAGAAAGGAAATTTAAAGAATAACCCTACTTCCCTTCTTTCTAAATAAATGAATTTTGGGATATGACACTCTTTAATAAAATTGGTCAATGACATTAACTAAATAGTAATTTGTCAATATCATCATTTTACTTCTTTCTTAAAAAATTTAAAACTTTAAAGCTAATAATTAATACAAACTTACACTTCGATCAAACCATTAATTTTGAACCATAGTTAAAACGTACCAAAAATTATTTATTTTGATATAGAGGGAGTATAATAAAAAATAATTACTATTTAATTTTTAAATATTGCCATAACTAATAAAAAAAGAGATTGTTACCAAGCACTTAAACAAGTACTTTCCCTTCCTCATCAAACAGATCATAACTTTAATATGCACATGTAATGACCCTTCTACACATTTTCTTAGTTTTTGCATGATTTTTTCGTTTTTCGTTTTCTTGTAGCTACTACATGGTAATTATGAGTTACTGTGGCTGGTGGCTTGATTTTCAGAGAGTTTGGTTGGGTTTACTAACTTCCTTATTTTCAAAGCCTTTGAAGTTAAGAAATTTAACTTTAGTGAACATTTTTAGTAAACGACATTAGATGGAATTTCTAACTGTTTTGTTACCTCCGAAACGTGGCTTTTAGGCTAGAGGGACCTATGGTTCAGGCCCAGAGGTTTTCAAACTCATATTGGATATTTGAGAGGATTTTTAGTGAAAATCGGAGAAGTGTTGGCTTTGATTAAGATTTAATGAAGACGACCTCTGTTGGTCATTTCTATGATTTTGTTGAGACCGAAATGTTGTTTCAGTTAGGTAGCATAGTTGATTTTTTATTCAGGAGACTTCGTAAGAGTCCTGGAGGTCTGATCGAAACATGCAATTTTTGGTCAAATTGTTAATGCAAATAAAATTTGGTGTAACCTCTCCTACAAAGCTTGGCTCGTACCTGTGAAGCTGCTGCCGTAAAGAGGCAGCCGCACCTGCGAAATTTGATGACATCATATCACAATCCAAAATAAAAAACGTGATGGCACTTGCTAAATTCACTGAATAAATAAGTCTAACCTATTCCAAAGAATACAGTTAAGGAAGAGAAAACATAAACAGAAGAATGAGTAATCCCAATATGATTATATATATATATATAGTCATTCAAATACATATATATATGTATATATACATATACATACATATATATACATATATATATAGATAAATAAATAAAATTATGAGACATGAGTCTCAAAGATACATCTCAAGTCTGGTTATGTTATTTGTACAAGCCTCTATATAAATTAACTGATAATAATAAGTGTCTAAAATGTATTAGATATGAAGAAAGACATAAGACATAAATGGATAAATTTGATATGCTTAGAAGTCCATCATCCACTACCTCAATCTCTGCTACGTCAACTTCGATGAAATTCCATCTACCATCTTCCAATCAAACTAATACCTGCACAGGGTGCTGGAAAAATGAGGAAAAAAAAGTAAGGGTGAGTACAAAATCACACGTTTTTAGTAAACACCATCGATAACCGACCCTAGTCCAAAGTAATAGAGAGAACTACCATCCCAACTACCTAAGGTTTCCCTTAATTGATCTATATCTCACAATTACATCCTTTCAGCCTATCAAGGTAATCTAACACGATGGTCAATATCTTCATAAAAAATAGGATAAGCACACTAACCTAGTGAATCAATACTATTCATTCCATGATCAATCTATAAGGGATGTTATTTATAAACAAGACTCACTAATAAGATATATTAGTCTTAATCAATTATAATCAACTAAGAAATATAGGATGAAAAGAAACAGGGAGAGTGCACACCTATATATGAGTATATCTCATACTACCAACAAGGCTATATATTTATCTCTCTTATCAATCCTTGGTCATACCCGACGTCTTATAATTTTCCAACCTCCAAATCAGTATAAGGTGATATAACACAATGTAATAAAATGAAATGGATGCTCAAACATAATATCAATAACAAGGTTCTTTGACCGAAATATAGTACAAAAGTAAATGTGAGTAGAATATCAAACCAAATTAAAGAATTCAATGCAATGAAAATGATGGAATGATGATGATTTATAAAAGTCATCGCCTGACTTTGTTCATACACCCACCAAGCTCGAAGATACCAGGTAGGATCCATAGGGGATTCACAACCCATATATTGATCTCATATATCAATTTGAATCTCAAATCTACTCGTTGACTCATGTTCACGAAAGAGTTTTCATAAAGGTGTCTTATTTTCTTTCAAAAATAGTGTTTTCATGTGGTACTAATGTCTCATGAATATGCATGTGTGATATGAGGATGTAATGCTCACAACCAATTAGTATAGAGATCAAAATCTAATTGATGCATGTATAAGTGAGATCAGAATCAACTCAATATATCAATAATTCATATTTTTAGTTTCTAGTTGGCACCATCAGAACAAATAGACATGTAATCATGAATATTATCATCTCCAACCCCTTACTCAGGCATGACTATAATGATAGTATAACTAAATACTCAAATAAGGCCTACAATGTCAAGTCAAGCCCCCACTCGAGTGACACAATAATAGATAAGACATTCTAACACACAAATATGGCCTATAATAGCAAGTCAAGCCCCCAACTCGGGCGACATAACAATAAATAAGGCATTTAATGAACAAATATGTCCAATTACATTACGTCAAGTCACCACTTGGGAATCACAATAATACATTCTATCAAATCAATAAGCAATATGTATATAAGCCCCCACTCGGACACACGATCATAAATAGTTACTCAAGTCTGTAAATATGTTCACATAAGCCCTAAGTGGACAAAAAAACACAAATAGTTACTCAAGTCTATAAATATGTTCACATAAGCCCTAAGTGGACAACAAAAAATAAATAACAATCCCAACAACAATGTATCATGAGACTATACAAACCTAGTTTCTTCCATAAAGTAAGTTTCATCAACTAATAAAAGTCTTTTTATACTCTAAGTGTTTACTAAAGCTCAACCATCCATAACAAGGTAAGAATAACTTAACTATCCTCTAGAAAGAAACCAAGTCCGATACAAGCTGATAATGTTGATAATCCCTATCAATTATTCAATAACACCTAGTTACCCATTTTTAATCCATCATAGAGGTACTTAAAAGTAGTAAAACTAACTAGAATAGGCATTTATCTAATACAATCCATCAAAGTCTCTAGTACCTGTCGAGATGCTCGCATATCCCTAAGCGGGACCCCTAATCCTAAATGAAATACAAAAATACATACGAATAAGCATGCATTATGTAAACGCTTTGAAAAAAGTCAACGTACATCTCAACTTGCCTTATATGAATATCCGCAAGTTCAAACACCATTCAAAGTCTGAATTGGAAGCTCAACTCCCTTAAATCAACACCAAACGCGTCCAAAATACTCAAAAATGATGTCTAAAAGTAAAAAAAGCTAATGATACCCATATTCACCCTATTTAAGAGGGGTTCAAAAAATAAGTTCAACAATAAAAAGGATAAAGTCAAAATTTTATTTAAGATTAATATTTCCCATACCAATAGGAGTCAACACTTGAAAATCCAAGAAAAATCGAGTATAAACTGGACCATGAATCAAAGAAAAACTCATTTAACAATTTACCAGGCAAAACTCAAAATGCATTTAAAATCACAGTTTTAAAGATAGAATCATTGGGGAATGATAAAACAAGATTTTGGGAACTTAGCCACTAAAACAATAATGAAAACCACCATGAAATCACTTTAATTCGAGCTCTAGAAGACCAAAAATGGCTACAATATGATTTTAGGGTAAAAAGGGGGTGTTTAATATATCCAGGTCATTGGCCTTCGTGAATATGGTCCCTTGATCATGATCGCTAGGTTGCTTGACTCAAAACTTCATCAAAGCTTCCTTTGACAAAAAACTTGATGAAGAAATGGCACAAACCTTCTCGAATTTGAGCCTCTGGCTGCAAATGTAAAGATACGCACGATGGGGCTCCGTGAATGCGAAGAGAAAAAAAGCATGCACCAGATGATAGCTGAAAACCAGCAAAGGGACAAGTCCAAATTCTTTGAACGGACCCTTGAGATTCATTTGGGACCCTACTAAACTAAACAAATAAGGCTACTAGTCTAATTTTGATATTTTAGACTCACTGACGACTTCAAATTTTCATAAAATAATTATTTTCACAAAATTTACCCCTAAGACCTCTTTTTACTATCTTTCAAACAAAGCAAGAAACGAGATATAACGGTCTTAAGACAAAACAAACCCCACTACTAACCCAAATTGAATATTTCAAATCTACTGGCACAGTCCATATTACTATATGGAACTCAGATCAAGAAATGTTGATCGAAGTCAACAATTGGCCCTTAAAGCCTCAAAATAACCTCAAACTTACCTAAAACCTTTTCAAAGACATTGGGAACAATGCCAACAAGTCCTACACCCTAGAATCAACATGTATAAACTACGAAAGGGTTGAATGGTTAAAACATAAAAATTTCAAAATTTTACTATGAGGGAACAACTAAAATTAGTATTCATCCTCGAGTATACAAGCAAGAAAATGCCAAAATCAGGTATAGGATAGAAAATACCCATGAGAAACACCAAGAAATCACTCCAACATGGAGTTAGAATCATAACTACCAGTCTTAACATAGAACCAAAAATAAATCACATAAGGACTCACCATGTCACAACACAAGCCTTTAAGGACAAATCATCAATGAAGCCATATTTTTATATTTTCAAACATCCTCTATACCCAAAAACTAAGCCGAACATCATAGAAGGCATAACAAGCTAAACCAAATTTGACCAAGAAAACACAAGAAACTGGCTAACACCACCACAAGGCCAAAAGTTATCCTTGAATCCACCAAAAGCGAAGAAAACCATAAATTATCTATCTATCTCTAAAAATACTAAATAAACCCTCATAATGCCGATACTATCACTATCAAGAAAAACCACACCACAAACCTAGGCTATAACTACTATAACTACTAGGAAAAAACCGGTATCAAAGCTACATAAAACCTTAAAGGCCACAGTCCACACCTTAGGTCAACACCCAATAGGAAAAACCTACAACTCAACCCTTTTGGGGAAACTGTGGGTCACCATAACACTCTATAAACATAAGTATAAAATCTCCAAATGACACCAAAACCTTAAACTACTCATCAAAATAACTCGTACAATCCTCAATATATAAAAACCATCAAACAACTTAAAGTTCTGATTAACCTTGTAGAACAAGGAGTCTTTTTGACCCCATATGCATAAGTAATCCATCATAATAGGGAAAAAACAACCCATAAAAGAAGTGTAAAAATCACTATATCTCATTGACAGACGCTTAAATCATGGATCAAATGCAAGAAACTTATAGTAAACTCTGCATAATCTATCAGTAAACCACATTATTAGAACCACAAATTCTCAACTCGAACCCATATATGAACTATAAATACATCAAAACCCTATATGAATAAGTTCCTTAACCTTTCCTTAACTTAATTTTTCATTTAGTCTTTCTTCAATAGATTAACTATGGAATAGTAACACATACTCTAAGAATCAAAATTAATGAGAAAAAAATATTCTTTAGGCCACTAATCTATAGAAGTAATATTTGCTACAAATAAGTTTTCCTTTTTAATTCAAAACTCTTTTTAATTTGAAACAAAGAAAGAACCCCCTCATAAACTAAAATCCTTCAAACCTAATCGAAAAGTGTCACAATACCATCAAATCCCATCATGCAATAAAGGCCAATCACTATGTCAGTAACAATATGCAAGGCATGAATGCCTGAAAATATTTCCTTATCCAACTAGGATCTTTTGAGGGAAATTCTTCTAAGTTGGTTGTACAAAATCAAACCCACCACAAGGTCAACTTTCACAATATAGTAAGCATCACTCATAATCCCACAAAGTTGATATTATCAATACGACATTAACCCAAACAACAAATAAATTAAAGTCACCTTCTTAAAATAACTAACTAAAGCGCACACACTATTAATAACACATGCAGGCAATTCTACACAAGCCTTCTGGCTGTAACTTTCTTTACTCAGAACTTACTGTTTCAATACTCGAAATGCTTTCTCAAACCCAACTGATCCACGACTCTTTAAAGAACCTCTGGATCATCTTCTATAATCTTAATATGCCAAAACCCGTCATAAACCCACCACTAGTATATAATATAACCTTTAAAGAGATCATACCAAAATATATCAAAATCCACCAAACTAAAGAAATAAAGACTAATCTCGCTATGCACTCTAATTATGTCATAGCATAAGATTGGTACACCTGATGCACCACTAAGGAATCATCTATGGGGAAACAATATCAATAGACCCAACAAAACTCATGAATTATACACAATACTAGAAACATAAACACATAGAAGTTTTCATAACCATAATCAAATGATACCAAGATAAATTCAAAAGCATACTAAAACCATACTTGTGGGTACTGTACCTAAAGTTCTTACCTTTAGTCCATCCTATAAAATATGATATTGAGACCTATCATCTCTCAGATCAACTAATTAAATATATCTATCCAAGTTATGGGAAATCCCTCATGTAGTGACCGGTACCTCTACACCAGAAGCAAACCAAGAAATTCAAAGCCTACTAAAACAAACTTGAAGGACCTAAAACACTACCCTGATCTAGCCTTCTCCAAGCATAAAAATAATGATCTAGACCTCTATTACATATATAGCTATGATTATTAATTCCCTAGGCCCTATGTCCGAAAAATATTGCATACCTCTATAAAAACTACTCTCAAAACACTCAAGTGAACTGATCCCACAAAAAAAGAGGCGACCCAACTGGTCTTCCCTCTATAAAGGTCCTTCTCCATTATTTAGACATCCTAAAAATTAGAAAATATGAAGTCTACACCATCGAAATCCACCAAACCTAACCTGTGCAATCTCTCATAGTAACCAAGCAAGAATATATAAGCGTCAAACCTAGGATCTACATCAAATCAGAATGAATTTGTCCTCATGAACTCTACATACCTAATATGTGCCTTCATTGACATAAAAGATAAGGTCACTAGATGTGAAGCAATTCTCAACTATGCCTCACCGATACTATGAGAACCAATAGTAGGCATACGTGTATCTAGAGTCTAAATCCCTGAAGTAGTATGCTAGACCAAAATAGGAGCCACTCTTTGGAGTAAACCAAAACCCCCAAAAAAGAATGCTCAATCACAGGTACGATCACAAGTTGTTCTGCACTGGCCCCAATCCTTATAACTCACTAGACCCATCACTACTAACAACTTTAGAACCTTAAAAAGGAAACTCTAACCTAACCTCTATCTATTTTAGTTATCCTGATCCGACCTCTACCTCAACCTTGCTTCTTCCAGCAACTAAATTCATGGGCTCTAAATCTTATCCATGAAAAGATGCATGCTCACTATTTGTGAGAGAGAAAATAAGAATTTTTGAGTTATACAAAGCTCTAAATTCCCAAAATAGTGCAAAGGAATAAAAATATCCTAAAGTCCTATAGCCTCTTAAAGATAGATAATGGATATATCTGCATGATCCATAAGACTCTACTAGACTCGACTTGTACTAATGAGACCAATAAACCTGGGATCTAATATTAATTTTTCATAATGAAAAATAGGCACATGATGACAATTGTAAAATAATACAAGTAAGCCTAACCCATCCCAAAGAATACAACCATTCCTAAAGAATGAATAATCCAAATATGAACACACACATATATATATATATAACTAATGATAATACACACTCAAAATTTCTTAGATATGAATAAAAACATAAGACCTAAATAAAGAGATCTGAGATATTCCAAAGTTCACCAACCATTACCTCTATCTCCGCTATATCAACTCCAATAGAATGCTATCTACCATCTAAAATAATGCTAATACCTGCACATGGTACAAAAAAATAAGAAAAAGAAAAAAATGCAAGGGTGAGTACCAAAGCATATGTACTTAGCAAGCATCATCAATAACTGACCCTAATCCAAAGTAATGGAGAGAACCACCATCACAACTGCCCAAGGATTTCTCCAATCGATTGATATTTCTTAATTACATCTTTTCAGCCTAGTAGGGTAACCGTACGTAATGGTTAATATATTTACCAAAAATAGGGTACACATATTAACACGACCTAAATTAGGGCCTTCTAATATTGGGTCGTGTCAGATTGGTATTAGAGCCCTAGGTTCATGGTTAATTAGGTATCTACAAAGCCACATTGAGTAGAGTCTCTTTTTAGAATGTGTAGCATGCCATACTTATAAGGGAGAGGCTACAAGGTATTTACAAATATTTCTCTGTCTTGCATTCTATTTTCAAAATATAGAGTCAAAGGTTCTAAACTCTCATCTAATTTCTATTTGTAAACTTTTTAGATTATGCCTCCTCGATGATCTGAAGCTTATATAAACTTCTCTATCCTACTCAAGGATAATATTTATGGGACTCGTTCTACTTATAGAGTCCAAACCCAGTCTAAGGGTCCAGTTCTTGATTGTCCTATTGGAGTTCCACCGGTTCCCTTTAGTCTTTCTCAATCCCCTTAGGCTGATGTAATGAATGTTGAGTTTCATCAGTCTATCCATATGTTGGCTCAGTTGGTAGCTTCTCAATTTGAGCATGGTGTTTCTTTTACTCTAGTTTATAAGGCCACAAGGGTTGGCTAGTTTATAAGGTTAAACCATCTTATGTTCATTGGAGTAAAGGTTGAGGAGGATCCCTAAAATTTTCAAAATAAGATAAAAACTATATCTTATATCATGTATGCCACGAATGTGGAGGGTGTGGAATTTGCTGCCTATCAACTGAAGAATGTAACATACCAATGGTATGAGGAATGGGAATAAACTAGGCGTGATGGTGCTGGGTCAGCTCTACAGGAGGATTTCTCTAATTCTTTCCAGGACCACTTCTTTCCTCAGGAGCTAAGAAAATCAAAGGCGGAAAAGTTTCTTAATCCAAAGTAGGGTAAGATGTCTATCAAAAAGTATACATTAAAGTTTTACTAGTTATCTCGATATGCTCTAGAGACAGTTTCTAGAATAAGGGATAGAATAAGGAAGTTTGCTTTCAATTTGTCCCGAGACTTGATATTAGAAAGTAAGGCTTCTTTGTTAAACAAGGTCATTAATATATTCAGGTTGGTTGTGCAAATGAAGCAGGTTGAGAAAGAGAAGAAGAAATAGGTTGAGTAAAGAAAGAAGCAGGGAAAGAAGTATAAATTTTCTGAGCCGGGTGGTGGCCAATAGAATGGTGAAATAGATGGTGGTAAGTGGCCCAATAAGAAGTAACATAATTTTGGGTGTTATTTGACAACTACTACTCCATACCAAAATCCATCGGGTGATATATATTTCTATGGTGAAGATAACTTTAAGGCATAGGGTTCCTAATCTCAGGCTAGTGGGACCCAGTCAGCTCTATCATATCCTCCTTCTAGGTTTTGTGGTAGGTTATATTAGGGTTTTTATGTTGAGAGGAGGGATAGGTGCTTTAATTATGGTCAGCCAGGGCATATGCTCAAAAATTATCCGGTTGATAAGGTTTCTTTAGGAGCAAACAAGGTTCTATTTACTTCATCATTAGCTCCAACACTATAGGGTGCACCATCTAGTTCTGGCATTGGTCAAAACTTTCTCTATGATCTCACTGCCTGATAGGAGTTTGAGGCATCGCCTAATATCATGAATGGTATATTAAAACTATTTTCCTGAGATGTGTACTATTTACTTGATTCGTGGTCTACAATATCTTATGTGACCCCATTTTTGGCTGTGTTTTTTTTTCTCGAGGTTATTTTAAACCTTTTTCTATTTCTATCCTGATAGGTGACTTTATGATTGCTAGAAGAGTCTATAGGGGGTGTGTGGTATCTGTTGGTAGTAAGAAAACTTTAGCAAACTTTTTAGAATTAAATATAGTAGATTTGAAGTTATATTAGGGATGGATTGGTTGTACTCATGCTATGCTTCTCCAAATAGTTGAAGGTGTATGGAAAGAATTATCTGATTCATGACTTGGAATTGGTTGCTGTGGTGTTCACATTGAAAATCTAGTGTCACTATCTTTATAGTGTGCATGTGGATATCTTTTCAAGTCATAAGAGCCTGTAAAATGTATTTACTCAAAAGAAGATTAACCTCAAGCAAAGAAGATAGCTTGAGCTTCTCAGGGATTATGACATGAGTCTTTATTAACATCCAGTTAAAGCTAATATAGTTGCTGATGCTCTTAATATGTTATCCATGGGAAATCTAGCTCTTGTGGATGAAGGGAAGCAGGAGTTGGTGAAGGATATTCACCATTTGGCTAATCTTAGAGTTTGCCTTTTGGACTCTGAGAATAGTGATGTATTTGTGCAGGAAGTGGTGTGGTCATCACTTGGTGCTGAAATCAATGAGAAACAAATGTTAGAGCGTATCTTGGTTAGGATCAAGGATGATGTAGGTGGATAGAAGGTGATGGACTTTGAGATTAGTGGTGATGGTGCCTTCTGGTACCAAAGAAAGGTTATGTGTTCTTGATGTAGATGGTTTGTGAGAGAGAATCTTGCTTGAGGTTCATGAGTCGCACTATGTTGTTCATCCTTGTTTGATGAAAATGTATTATGACCTTAAAGAGATATATTGGTGGAACAATATGAAAAAGAAATAGCTAGTTTTGTGGCTAAGTGCATGGTGTACCAACAATTGAAATTTGAGAACATTAGGCCTGGAGGATTGTATCAAGAAATTGAGTTTCCAGAGTGGAAGTGGGAAGTGATCAATATGAATTTTGTTATCATCCTCCCTCAATCTTAGATTCGGTTTGGGTCATCATGGATTGGATGATAAAGTCGCTCACTTTTTTCCAATGAGGACAAATTTCTTAGCTGAGGATTATGCAAGGTTGTACCTTCAAGAGATAGTGAGGTTGCATAGCGTACCTATTTCTGTCATCTCTGATCGTGATATACAGTTTTTATCTCACTTTTGGAGGTTGTTTTAGAAAGGGTTGGGGACTAAAGTGAGTCTAGTACTGCTTTTCACCCATAGTTGGATGGGCAAGTAGAAAGAACTAAGGATATGCTTTAAGCCTGCATTATTGACTAAGGTGGTAGTTGGGTTAACCACTTGCCTCTTGTATAGTTTGCTTAGAATAATATCTACCACTCTAGTAGTGGGATGGCTCCATTTTAAGCATTGTATGGTATGAAGTGTAGGTCTCTTATTGGGTGGTTTGAGCTTTGTGAGGCGGATATGTTTGGTCTGGACTTGGTCCACCAAGATGTAGAGCAGGTGAAGGAGATTTGGGATAGGCTTAAGGCTTCCCAAAGTCGCTAGATATCCTTTGTGAACATGAGGCACAGTGACTTATAGTTGGAGGTTGGAGATAAGGTATTCCTAAAGGTGTCTCCTATGAATGAAGTGATGCGGTTTGGGAAAAAGGGGAGGCTCAGTCCCCGATATATGGGTCCTTATGTGATCTTGAAGAGGGTTGGTAATATTTCATATGAGTTGGAATTACCTTCTAGTTTGAGCTCCATTCACTCGGTGTTCCATGTCTCTTTGTTAAGGAAGTGTATTAATGATCCATCTGAAATTATGCCTATTAAGGATATCAGTATTTTGGATTCCCTATCTTATAAAGAGATCTCGGTTGAGATCTTGGATCATCAGGTTTGTTGGCTATAGACCAAGGATGTGGCCTCAGAAAAGGTTTTTTAGAGGAACCACAAGGTAGAAGAGGACACATGGGAAGCTTAATATGACATGAAGTCCAAGTATCTGTTCCTATTTTCTACTCCAGAAATTCGTGATGGTATATGTTCTACATTATTTTCAAACTTTGTTAAAGAAAAGATTTACTTCCTTGGTATCTTTGTTTTCTAACTTGGTTAAACGTAAGGGTAGAGATATTTGGTGGTTTAATCGTGCTTGTACTGCCTTGTTCCATCATTTGAGGATGAATGATCCAAGTAGGGGAGAATTGAAACACCCTGGGTTCTGGTCCTTGCAAAATTTTATGAGTTTGAGCCTTCTTTTGACTATACGACTCATCATACTAGGCGTATGGTGAGGGTACAGGTCAGGTGAACAAACTCATAGGATGTCCACTGTTTGGTGGTCAAGTTTCTGTTGTGGTTATGATTTGGTGGTACGGGTTATATGGTTTGGTGATAGGTCGTTGGATTGATCATTCACTTAATCTAAAACTTAATGACTTGACTTGGCTCTAAGTACGAGTGGATCACTATGATCCGTGAGGATAGAGTATGAGTGGGATAGTGGATTCGTACATTGTCCAATGTCCTACCCATTGATTCTATCTTGGATGCAACTTATAGGTATGTAATACCCCATATTTTGGACTAGAATGAAAATCCATCATTCCTATGCATAGACATTTCAAAAGCCTTGAATCCTATGTAAATTTAGAGTGTTAATCAATTATGTAGTGTGGGAATCTATTTGAGTATGAATTTAATCATAGAGGTCCCTAACTCAAGTACAAGTTGAAAGCTTTCCTATCGTTCAAGTTTAAGTGAGCGTCAAAACTTGGGTCAATTGCAATTGGTCATAACTCCTTGTATATATTTAGTTAGAGGGCCAACTATATATCAAATGAAATATCTTTGAATTTGCTTTCCAATGATACAAATTTCACCCAAATTCGATACCCGAGCAAGAAGTTATGACTTTGCAAAGTGGAGTACATTGCCTAACATAAGGTGTGCGACGCACAACCTAAAGTATACCATAAGGTATGTGACGCACAACCTAATATGTACGATAAGGTATGAGACACACACCCTAATGTATGTGATAAAGTGTGCGCCGCAAATGTTGTAATCAAGGTGACTTAAAAAGTCCGTTTTTGGGGCAAAATGATCGTTTTCCCACCCCTATATGATGCCTAAACACGGAATTAAGCCCTTATTTTACCAAACATATTCTTTCTCTCAAAATCCTCTCAAGAACACAAGCTAGGGTTTTCATAGAAATTTAAGTTCAAGCAATTCTCTCCAACAATCTTCATGTAATTAAGAAATACGGTATCTGTAGTGTTCATCCACGGATAACTTTCATCCGTGGAGGTCAAGAACTATGTTTTAAATAATATATTATGATCTTTAGGTTATTGTGTGATTATGTTCATGTTGGTGGTTGTTAATTGAGTTTCAAGATGGTATCTGAATGTGATTCCAAGAAGTGTATTGGCATGTTAGTTGGAAACCCATGAATTTGGGTGGTTCAAAATTTTTAAATTTGTTCAGTACACCTATGCTCAATATTATGCATGTAAGGTATTTGATAAAATGCCTAGAATGATAAAAATCATGTATTATAACTTAGGGGTGAACTATATGATAAATTCATGCTAGTCTATTACATTCAAAGAGCTCACTTGTCATTATTGTGCAATATATGTGTTAATGGAATGTATATGATGATTGGGGAATGGATTTATAGTATCTATATACCTTCCATGCTATGAACAAGATCATGATTTTGAAGTATCACATGAGTTATCCCCAAATTATTACAATATGAACTAAATGTTACATGTTTGCCATTCCCTTATGCTTAAATGGTTTCCATGCCATTGTTATGAATAGTATATGATGTCGGAATGCCCATGATATTAGAATATGAGATTTATGACTTGATTATAAGCATTCCTATCTATGTTAGATATTATGATGACCATGCACTTCATGAAATCCCTCACTCATGTATTATGGATAGTTATTGATGGTCATGTACTCAAGAAAGTCAAGTTGTGTGAATTTTCTTCCATCGAGTCCTGGGGGTACTTGTACCCGAAAAATGTAGCTGTGTACCTAAAGCCATGTCATGTTATCATGATACTCTCAGTCAAGCCATGATCTATAGAATTCAGTCAGTCATGTGACTCAGGAAAACTCAATAGTCTCAGTAATCTTAGTAGTCTAGTAATGTTAGTGCTCAGTAACCTCAGCAACCTCAGTATTCACAGTTAATCTCTATAATTTCAGTACTCTCAACAAGTTCTCAGAATTCTATACATTCCATCAGTCATCAGAATCCAATAAACTTAGTTTAGCTCCGCTAAACAATACCACTAGTATCAGTCCAGTTAATCAGTATAAGTTCAGCTAATATGTTCACTTCAGTTATTCTGTTCAGCTTAGTTATTTAGTTCAATGTCCTTTATATAGGAGTAGAAGTTAGCACCGAGTGAACTTAAGGATGGGAACTCACCTGCCAGTTCATGGTGTAATTCTTAGCAGTCATCCTTGTGTTCCAGAACTATGTAGCCAGCATAGGTTGAGACATCTTAACTGGTCATATTAGGGTGCATGAGGTGGCTTAACCTGTCAGTTTAGGGTTCCCACCATTCTAATTTGAGTACCTGCCAGATAAGGGTCACTCATAGTTGTCTTTACCAGTGGCGTGGTATTGACACATCTTTAGTTGCGGCGGAGACTAGACCCCAACTTAGCTATATGCGTTATTGGGGCATGTCGGTTAGAAAACTACTTTCCACAGTGTCAGTTTTAGTCCTAGTCTCAGTAAAATAACTCAGATAGTTTTTCATACTTCTAGACTGTTAGATACAGTCAACTTAGAAATAGAATGGAACTCAGATAGTTCCTTCAGATTTATGGACTGTCAGATACAGTCACTTATGCTATTAGTTATATTAGTTCTTAGAACTCATGTTATCAGTCACATCAGTTATTAAAATTCATAATAGCAGTATTCAGCTTCAGGACTATTAGAAACAGTCAACCAGACCAATTCTTTATAATCAGAGCTGCCATATACAACTATTCACGTATCAGTAACATAGTACTATTCACTTAGTATTTAGTCATACAATATCAAATCCTCACTTATTAGTGATTTACATACTCATTATTCAGTTTCAGGACTGTTAGACATAGTCAATAAGACCAGTTTATCATAATTCGAACTATCAAAAATAGTCGTTCCACTATTCAGTATCTCAGTATCAGTACACTCATATTGTCAGTATTCAGACTCAGTAGTAAGTATCTCCATGAGTTTAGTTACAGTTACGTATGCATGTATGTATTCTCACGTTCATATCAGTCATTATTGTTCATGTATATAGCCCTTTACATTTAGCCTACCTTACTCGTATACTTAGTACATTAAGATGTACTAACGTATTTACGTTATGGTGCTTTCTCTTATGTTACACCATAGGTTCAGAGGCATGAGCTCCAGATTAGCAGTAGCATTCCAGTATTCAGAGTTTGCAGTGAGTCCTTCTCATTTGAGGTTGATATGATTATTTATTTATTTACTATTTTAGTTCAGTTTCTAGATGGAGTTAGTTGGGGACATGTCCCATCAACTCCTTATTTAGACAGTTTAGAGGATTTAAAGACTATAGCATGTCAGACAGTTATTTTAGATTTTTTTTGGTATTGTTATACCATTTTCAGACATTGTCTTATTAGATGTTTATTCAGATTTGAACCTTATGGCCATTCACTACATGTTTCCGCATTTTTATGTTATATTATGCAGTGTACAGGTATAGATATCAGTCATGGGTTAGCTTGTGGTTCTTCGGGGTCATGAGCACTATGTAGCATTCTGATTTAGAAAATTGGGCTGTTACAAACTTGGTATCAGAGCCTAAGGTTCAATAGAGTCCTAGGAAGTTTGAAAGCCGCATCTAGTAAAGTTTTGTACATACGTGTGTTCTGCACCACACTTATGTGCAGGATGCTATGAGATGTTTTAGGAATAGTTCCCTTCTTTCATGTCTCAGATCGTGCTATAGAAAGGTTCTCTAAGAAACTCATGTAGATTCTCATCATGCTTCGCTCATGTTAATTCGACCTTACTATCAAGGTAACAGAAATAGTGAAGCTCAAGTCCTGAAGATTGGGCTTTCTCAGACAGTATCCCATCAGTTAAGTTATGTTCCAAAGTTGTACGGATCTCATTCATGATCATGAGAACTCATTCTCGAACCTAGATTTAGATATGCCGTCATATCCCTTCTCAAAATCCTATGATCGCATGTGACCTAGAGTTAGAAGCATGAACCCAGGAATTTAGCAGTAGATAAGCTGGGATATGATATCCATATTAAATAGATTATTTTTTCATGGGGATAGTTAGTCTATAATAAATCAATAGGCTTGGACAATGCGAGTTAGAAATTTAAGTTTATTGACTTGAAATTAAGCATGAAGGTGTGAATATGATATTAGTAGTATGTGAGGAAATAGATAAAGATGATGTATTTAGTAAGTCAAGCATGTGTTGATCGGAGTGTAAGTATGTGATGATGATTTCAGTGCAGTTCAAAGATTAGTTTAGTGTTCACAGACTTCTGATGATGGCTTAAAGATAAGGGAGAGATGATAGATCAAGTAACCAAGTCAGGCTCTCACATTCCAGTAATATTGTCGGTATGTACAGAAAAGTAGTTAGGGAAGGAGATTCCCGACCCATCCTTATCTCAATATAAAGCTTCGTACTTCAGTCAGCATAGTGCCTATGCATGCTTTATTCTCAGATTCTATGGATATAGCTTATGTTCACACGTATTCCATAGAATTGTGTGTTTTTCAGTTCCCTGTATAGGAAGTTCAATTCTAGATCACTCAGTGTTACAAATCATTCCATGAACTCAGAAATTCCAGACTCAGGTCATGCAGCTCATGACTCAGGTCATGCAGCTCATGACTCATGTAAACGTATCATGCTACCCAGTATACTCAGTTTTCATGACTCATGCTACGCTCCAACTGATAAGATAAATTCAGACTATATCATGTATATACTTAGTTTAAAACTTTTTGGTAAATCCATGTTGTTGATATTCTATTCCTCAGGTTTCAGTCATGTGTCAAGTTCAGTTAGTATACACTCATGTTTCAGGTTCTCCTGATTTAACCCTTCATAAGCTCTCTTTATGAGAATAGTGTAGTGTTGAGAAATTGCTTGAATGGGAAAGAGTTAATGTTTTATGTTAAGAGCAGATTATTGCATGCATGTTTTATACGAGGGTGTAGATACGAAGATAGGCTTGAATATCCTGTTAGTATGCAAGCAAAGGGCTAGTAAGAGGTAGTACTTAGAAACTGGAAAAAAATTCAGAGTGTGAATGTATATTCAGATCCTTGACTTATGTCAGCCTTCATTAGGCGACTATCATAATTCAGTTGCCATCTCACTTATAGTTTCAGTACTCAACACTCAGTAATTAGTGCTCAATCTCAGAATTAAGCACTTTAGTATCAGTCAAAACCTCAGTTTTAGTATTCAGTTATCGGGACCCAGCATTTAGTTCCAGTATGGATCCCAGTTACTATCTTAAGTTATAGTGTTAGCTTCAGATCTGTATTTAGCTCAGAAATTCAATTCAATTTTAGACTTGCTTGACCTTAGCATACAATTATCAACTACTCAGTTACAGGTATTCCAATACCTCAGTGTATGGAATGTTTCCAAATTATGTAATACGCTTGGTACTGCATTTTCAGACAATATAGCTTTCATGAAATCCATGATCAGTTACCTCATGTTACTCAGTTAGTCCCTTCTCATATGCATACTTTATGGCCTCATCCCAGGTACTCAGATTAAGTACAATTCAGTCTTGCATACCTAGCATTCAGTTACCAGTTACTCAGTTAATCAAATAAGTCAGTATGTCTATGCATTCATGCATCATGCTTTAGTTTTAGATCTTAGATAATTAGTCACAATTTTGTAATCAGGTGCCTTGTGCATCGCCTAAACTTCCTCCATATCTCAGCAAGGTTAGTCCAGCATCCTTCAAGGGACATAGTGTCCCAAGGGGGAGACACACTATAGCCCCCAAACTTCCTTAGTTTAAACAAGTTATTTTCTTTGATGTATCTATCTTGGAGGAAGTGTTACTTATGAGCCGACCCTCTAGCTTCAAAACTCAGCAGTAAGCCATGTACTCAATGGCTCAATATAGCCACGATACGATACTCTGTCTATGTCACACAAGACAGACTTAGTTCAATTCATGTATTATGTTCTAGACTTAGTTATGTTCTTATGTTTTCGCTCATGCATATTGAGTAATCAATCTCAGACTCAACAATATTTTCAGTTCATGGTAGTAGTCTTCTTTGAGCTTACTCATTCTCATGTTCAAATTTCAGTACAAACTTGGTATTCAGATCTATGCTCAATTGCCAGTTCAAAGATGGTATCTTTACCATTGTATATTAATTTTCATGATCATGAGCCAGTTTATTCATATATTCACGCATCAGATATGCGTGATTAGCTTATCAGTATTCTCCCTCATGTACTTATGAATCAGTTACACATTAATCAGATATGCATGTTCAGTATGATATGTTCAACTTATCAATCATGTCATCCATGAAATCATGATCAGTCATTCATGCTCTATATTTGTGTCAGTTGTCTTTTCTCTCATCTCAGCCAGTCTCATACGAGGATGAATGTTCCTAAGGGGGAGATATTGTAATACCCCACATTTTGGACTAGAATGCAAATCCATCATTCCTATGCATAGACATTTCAAAACCCTCGAATCCTATGTTCATTTAGTGTGTTAATCAATTATATAGTGTGCAATTATATAGTGTGGGAATGTATTTGAGCATGAATTTAGATCATAGAGGTTCTCTAACTCAAGTACAAGTTGAAAGCTTTCCTATCGTTCAAGTTTTAGTGAGCTTCAAACTTGGGTCAATTTCAATTGGTCATAACTCCTTGTATATATTTAATTAGAGGGCTTACTATATATCAACTGAAATCTCTTTGAATTATCTTTCTAATAATACCAATTTGTCCCAAATCCGACACCCGAACAAGAAGTTATGACTTTGCAAAGTGGAGTATGTCGCCTAACATAAGGTGTGCGACGCACAACCTAAAGTATGCCATAAGGTGTGCGACGCACAACCTAATGTGTGCGATAAGGTATGCGACTCACACCGTAATGTGTGAGATAAAGTGTGTGCTGCATATGTTGTAGTCTAGGTGACTTAAACAGTCTGTTTTTGGGGCAAAGTGGTTGTTTTCCCACCCCTATATAATTCCTAAACACGGAATTAAGCCCTTATTTCACCAAAACATATTTTTATATAAAAGTCCTCTCAAGAACACAAGCTTGGGTTTCATAGAAATTCAAGTTCAAGAAATTCTCTCCATCAATCTTCATGTAATTAAGAAATAAGCTATGCATAGTGTTCATCCATGGATCCCTTTCATCCGTGGAGCTCAAGAACCATGTTTTAAATAATAAATTATGATATTTATGTTTTTACGTGATTATGTTCATGTTGATGGTTTTTAATTGTGTTTCAAGATGGTATCTAAATGTGTTCCCAAGAAATGTATGGGCATGTTAGTTGGAAACCCATGAATTTGGGTGGTTCAAAATTTCTAAATTTGTTAAGTACACCTATGCTCAATATTGTGCATGTATGGTGTTTGATAAAATGCCTAAAATGATAAAAATCATGTATAATAACTTAGGGGTGAACTATATGATAAATTCATGCTAGTCTATTATGTTCAAAGAGCTCACTTATCATTGTTGTACAATATATGTGTTAATGGAATGCACATGATGATTAGGGAATGGATTCATACTGTGTCTAAATGCCTTCCATGCTATGAACAAGATCATAATTTTGAAGTATCACATGCGTTATCTCCAAATTATTACAATATGAACTAAATGTTACATGTTTGCCATTCCCCTACGCTTAAATGGTTTCCATGCCTTTGTTATGAATAGTATATGTTGTCGGAATGGCCATGATATTAGAATATGAGATTTCTGACTTGATTATAAGCATTCCTATTCATGTTAGATATTATGATGACCATGTACTTCACGAAATCCCTAATTCAGGTATTATGGATTGTTATTGATGGCCATGTACTCAAGAAAGTCAAGTTGTGTCAGTTTCTTTCCATCGAGTCCTGGGGGTACTTGTACTCAAAAAATATAGCTGTGTACCTAGAGATATATCATTTTATCACGATACTATCAGTCAAGCCATAATCTATAGAATTCAGTCAGTTATGTGACTCAGGAAAACTCAGTAATCTCAGTAATCTGAGTAGTCCAATAATCCCACTAATCTCAGTGGTTAGTAAACTCAGCAACCTTAGTATTCATAGTTAATCTCTGTAACTTCAGTATTCTTAACCAGTCCTCAAAACTTTGTACATTCCGTCAGTCATCAGAATCCCGTAAACTTAGTTTAGCTCCGCTAAACAATACCACTAGTATTAGTCTAGTTAATCAGTATAAGTTTATCTAATAAGTTTAGTTCAGTTATTCAGTTCAGTGTCCTTTAGATAGGAGTAGAAGTTAGCACCGAGTGAACTCAAGGATGGGAACTCACTGCCAGTTCAGGGTGTGATTCCTAGCAGTCATCCTTGTGTTATAGAACTACATAGCCAGCGTAGGTTGAGACATCTTAACCTGTCAGATTAGGGTTGATGGGGTGGCTTAACCTATCAGTTTAGGGTTCCCACCATTCTCATTTGAGTACCTGCCAGATAAGGGTCACTCACAGCTGTCCTTGCCAGTGGTGCGGTATTAGCACTCCTCCAGTTGGGGTAGAGAGTAGACCCCAACTTAGCTATATAAATTTTTGGGGCATGTCGGTTAGAAAACTAATTCCCACAGTCTCAGTTTCAGTCCCAGTCTCAGTAAAAGAATTCAGATAGTTCTTCATACTTTAGGACTGTCAGATACAGTCAACTTAGAAATAGAACGGAACTCAGATAGTTCTTTCAGATTTATGGTCTGTCAGATATATTCGCTTATTCTATCAATTATATCAGTTCTCAAAACTCATTTTATCAGTCACATCAGTTATCAAAATTCATGATATCAGTATTCAGCTTCAGGACTGTCAGACACAGTCAACCAGACCAGTTCTTTATAATCAGACCTGTCATATACATCTATTCATGTATCAGCAACATAGTACTAATCCCTCAGTATTTAGTAATACAATATCAGTTCCTCACTTATTAGTGATTTACATACTCAGTATTTAGTTTTAGGACTGTTAGACACAATCAATCAGACTAGTTCTTCATAATTTGAACTATCAAAAATAGTCATTCCACTATTCAGTATCTCAATATCAGTACACTCAGGTTGTTAGTATTCAGATTCAATAGTCAGTATCTCCATGAGTTCAGTTACAGTTACGTATGCATGTATGTATTCTCACGTTCATATCAGTCAGTATTGTTCATATATATAGCCCTTTATATTTAGCCTACCTTACTCGTATACTTAGTACATTAAGATGTACTAACGCATTTACATTATGGTGCTTTCTCTTATGTTACACCATAGGTTTAGAGGAACGAGCTCCAGATCAGCAGTAGTATTCTTGTGTTCAGAGTTTGCAATGAGTCCTTCTCATTTGAGGATGATATGATTATTGCTTAATTTACAATTTTAGTCAGTAGCTAGATGGAGTTAGTTAGGGACATATCCCATCAACTCCTTATTCAGACAGTTTAGAGGCTTTCCAGACTATAACATATCATACAATTATTTCATATTTGTTTTGGTATTGTTATACCATTTTCAGACATTGTCTTATCAGATGTTTATTCATATTTGAACCTTATGGCTATTCAGTACTTGTTTTTGTATTTTCATGTTATATTATGCAGTGTACAGGTATAGATATCAGTCATGGGTTAACTTGTGGTCCTTCAGGGTCATAAGCACCGTGTAGAATTATGATTCAGAAAATCGAGGTATTACAGAGTACTACTCGTATGTTAAGGGTACAAGTGGGAAAGGGGAGTCGTATGGTGGAAAGTGTGTGGATGTCCTACTTTCTATTTTGGTACTACTGGATGGTACCACTCATTTGATGTGGGTACGAGTGGAGGGATCCAACTGTACTCACCTAAGGGAATGTTTACAGTTTATGCTAGGGGTAATCTGGACATTTCCCCTCTTAACTTCCTTTAACCCCACGACTTAAAACACTCTTGGGACTTTATTAACATACTATTCCCAAATTAAACACTCTAAAATCTCTCTCAAAATGCTTAGTTCATAAAGTGGCTAGGGTTTCTTTAAGGTGGTCAATTAAGGCACTCAAGGGTGGTTTCTCTACATATTCTTTGGTTTCTAAGGCATGTTACTCCTCTCTCATTGTTGGTTTAACTAAAAAACATGTTTTAATGGATGGTTTTCATGGTATTGTTATGGTAATGTTTGGGTTTTGAAATATATGTTGGGGGTTTTAGTTTTTTTATGGTTTGGTAATGCTTTCCCATGTTTTAATTATGGTTTGCATGTTACATTATATGGTTTTGAACATATGATTGCATGGTAATGGTCAATTGATACTTGGTTTTGGTTTTGAAAATTATATGCCCTGCACTTGTTTGTTAAAATGCCAATGAGAATGTTTTTGTCACATAGTTTGACTTTTATTGAAAACCTTGCATTGTAAAATATGGTAATGAAACTCTAAATGGTTTGATTGAATTAAATGATTTTGAAAGGCCTTGGTGGCCAAATTTTTGATTCATTGGAAATCCTATCGGCTACATGGGAATTGATACGCCCAAATTACACCTCTCTTACGAAAGACTAAGCAGTCGCTGTCAAATATAGAACACAACTAGGTTGGGGCCGAATCCCACAGGGAATATGGTGCCAATTAAGTTGTATGTAGATTAGTTGACTTTTAATCATTCATTTTCGTAAAAAAAATGGGGAATTTGATTTAGTTCACAAATTAATGGTTTCAGTTTAACAAGATGAAATATGTGTAGTAGTATTCAAATTCAGAGAAATAGCAAGGTAGGGCTATGTCCACCTTGTAGTTTTCAACACTTTCAAACTATGGGCTTTACGAATTGATACATATATTGTGCTTACAGAGAAACATATTGTATTTAATAACATAATCCTAGTGTTTCTCAACCATCAAGGACTAATTCACTTTAGTTCTCTCTAATTAAAATTGTTTACAAAAACAATACAAAATCTCCAAGCAGTTAATCTTGTTAAGGCATTAACATATGAAATAGGGGTTGAAAATCCTATTTTATTGTCACTACTCTCTTTTCCAAACCTCAACCTTTCTATCGAACAAGTTGAGTTTTAAGGCACATCCTCTATATTTGCAACCACGATAATTCAAGATAAATGAAGAGAGTATGATATAAGCAAATCAATACATGATGAATTAAAAAACCCAAAGTAATAGATTGTATGCTACAAAGCTTCCATAACCCTAACTAATAACCTTAGCTACTCATGAATAAAACAGAAATCACAATAGAAATATTCATCATACCAAAAAGTAAACCCAATTTTGGTGGAGAAGAAGAAGTTGCATTTCTCCCCTAGTAGTAAGCCGCCACTCTCCTCTCTTAAAATATTACAGAATAATCAATAATGAATAAAAATTCAGCATCAGGTCTTTTAATAATATCTTCTCTCATAATTGCCTTCTAAGTCCCTAAACTAATTATTAATGACAAATTAGTCTTGGACATAGTTTCTAGATGCCACATTTGGTCCAACAAGCTACTTTTCTATTGTGTGATATGTCATCCGCAATCCGTAGTCCCATCATGTCTCTATCTACCTCATTAACACCTAAAATCATGCTAATCACATTGGTTAGCTCAATTACATTAAAGTAGAGTAAAAAATAAGAAACTAGTCACTTTGTTCACAAAACTTAGCTAAAATATGGGTAAGTTATGGTGCTTAGGCATATAATTACACCCAAGATCACCACCCCACATTTAAAGGTTTGTTCATCCCCGAACAACTTATCCATTTACGCATACACAAGATTTAAGACCCACAAAGGAAACACAAGATGCTCAAAGAGGCAAACACAATGAATATGAAACAAGAAGTAGATTAATGAATCATTACTGGAGACAACCTATTCTCAAGAATAGACTCATTAAGTTGGAAAATTCATGCGTACCGTTTAAGCAAAGAAATTATATAAATTACCCAACCTTCATCAACCATGTTCCTTCATAACAAGAAAGTTACCCATAATCACTCAAAATCATGTAATTTCTAACAATTTGGCTATAAGCATCAATTTACACTCACTCTCACAAAGGATTCTCAAATTATAACTAATGACCATAAGCTTGCCCTTAGTGTAATGCTCTACTAATATCAGAATCCTAAGATTAGGATCAAATAGGTCTTTTACAGGTTGTAATGCAAGCTAAAGGATGGGTAGGAACTATTTTGGCTAGAAATAGTGACTATCTTCCCTAAGAACTTTAATAAACTACATTATGCAACTAATAGCAATTTATAACAACTAATTCATACCACTTTCATCTATCCATATCTTTTGTTTTCACCCTATCCCATTAAACTTAACTAATAACACTATGGTGGGAGTATGCAACCCTTTCAAATATATATATATATATATATGTATATATATATTTGCACCCATTTCACATTGCGTACCCCTATGGTAGCCACCCTCAACTTAAGTGATTTGCCTTAGTTGAGGTGCACAATGTCCAAGAAGGACCACGACCAAAACAGGTTCATTTTAACATGTTTGGGATATAATTTAGAACTTTTTAAACAATTTTTGCTACTCCTAACCACATCAATTGCACACGCCAATAACTAGACTTTGGGGCGTTAATTTCACCTTTTTCCTACTATTGTCAAACTCCTAACTCAAATTGATTTTACATTAAAGCACTTAGGAACTTTTGGAGAAAATTACGGTCTATTAAAGAATGGGTTAGACTACATATGAAGCTAATAAAAGAACAAGCTAAAGGCTCAACGGGGCTAGCTAAGATAATGTGCAAAGGTAGGTCAAAAGAAGGCATAAACAATGGTTGTCAAAGAAATGCCTAAATCATCTCTTAAACTGACAATATTTATTTTGCTTTCCAAACACCAGGAAAGTTCTAGCATTAGTTGCAATAAGGAATATACAACAGCCTTACACACTCATGGCACATGGTTAACTCAATTAGGAGCATTATAGATTCTCCACCCAACAATTAAATAAATTCAACTAAAACCAACAATCGTAACAATAATCACAACTAGAGCCTAGGTGTTTCAAACGTAATGATCCATCGCATACTCATGCTATAATTCCATATGATCCACAAGAACATTTACATGCAACAAATGACTAATTTAGTCTTAAGACAGTCGACATCCATCTATCATCGACAAAAACACCTAACTATGACTAAATCAAACAAACATCTAACAAGAAACAAAATAAACAAAATAACTAATCCTATCACAGAAGTATACTAAGGAGAAGGTACTAATTTCTTACAAAACAAGCAGTAAAGAAACCAACTACCCCTTACATAATCTAGGCACTATCGCCAATGCAAATAACAAGCTAAAGAACCTAGCTAGTAGTACTTTTCATCCACATTAGGTGTCATACCACCTGCATGGATATCATCATCGAAGCCATTTTCCCTGTGTTCATCACATCACCCATGTCAGCCACACATAATTAAACTAATTACAATTAAGATAAAGGTTGTGAAGTCACCACCCCACACTTAATTTGTTAGTATAAACCAATTAAGTGTTATTATCGGGTACTCAGACTTTGCTGACATACACTTTGATATGGTGCACCAATATTAGTCACAATACAATTCACTTACTTCAATTTCCCTAATTCTATTTCAATGAAGCACTTTTTGAACAAAATCATGTCCTACAACTTCAACCATATAAAGATATACAAAATACTATCACTTTCACATGATTTTCTTAACATTATGTTCAAAACAATAAGATGGAAACTAATGGTTATACAACTACCATGTTGGTTATGAACAATTCACTCACATGTATAAGCTCAAGTAATCCAACGATGGTGCTTATCTTCCTAAGATGTTCAAAATCCTTCTTTGACATAGACATGGTAAGAATTTAATTCATAATAATCAAGAAATCAATTAACTATAAGAAAAGGTCACAATAACTAAGGGTTAAGAAAGTAAAACTTACCTTGAAGATGTAAGATTAAGGAAGAAAGGGGGAAATTCTTGAGATTATTAAGCAAAGAGTATTCTTGAAGGGCAAAGAGAATGATGAGAGAGAAATCTTGAATGGCTTGGGGGTGAAATAAGGATGAATTTGGGCATTTAGGGTGTGGAGTCTATTGAAAGAATGAAATTTGGGTCGGGTTGACCCAATTCAAAGTAGGATGTATGTTAAAATTGGAAGGGTGTGTGACGCACAAGTTATCGTACAAGTTTAAGTGTGCGTCGCATTGGTTATCGCACACATAAAATAGTGAGCTTATGCGGTATGGTGTGCGTCGCACATGTTATCACGCAAAGGTAAGTATCCGGTGCATAAGCAATCGCCAGCATTAAGGTATACGCTGCATATGGTAACACCTACTTGAGAAAGTAAGCTTAGGCTATGTCCTAGGTGATACATTTGCCATGGCCTATGTAAACTTGTATGCCATATACCCCATTCTTCATATAAAGTATTGAGAAAGGTCTGTACCGTAGGGGCTTTGCCCCCGTACCCCCATCGAGGTCAGTGGTGGGCTCTAGGATTGGGCCTATCGGCCTGATCCCTATGCTACCACCATAGACCACCTTGAAAATCACAAAATAAAGTCACACCGCAAAACTTTGGGGGGGGGGGGCAGATTAACATAATTTGGGTCACAACTCTAACACGAGTCATGAAACGAGCCTTAACGTTTGACCACTCCAACTTACCTGTAATATTTCCATTACTCCTAAACTTACCACCATTGACATGGTTCAATTCCAAACCAAATTTTGTACCAATCACCTCCTTAGTACTTCATGCACCTACACTTAAGAAAACACACTAAAAAATGATTAGAAGGATGGCTTTCCTCCCACCAAGCGCCATAGTTTTGGTCATGGCTCGACTCTTATTTTTGTATTTTTGTTTAATATACCCCATCGACATTATCCCCGAATAGGTTAGAAGAATTTTCTTGTGTTCTAAATCGTTGAGGCATGATCTGAAAAGAAAACAAACACGGATTAGAGGAAATTCCAGGGCAGAGACTCCAAGATTTAAAATAGAATACTAAGAAAGTGAAGACTTTCTATATGCCTTGTAGACTCCCTCTTATGAGTATGGCATACTACTATCCCTAAAAGAGACTTTACTAGACATGAATTTGTGGACTCCTAATTGACCATGAACCTAAATTATTGATACCAACTTGAAACAACCCAAACCAAGGCTATGTTGTAATGGGCATCCCGAATCCAACCAGGATTGAAGACCAACCCCATTACCTAACCTAACAAAACTATGCACATCCTGAGTTAGATGAATTCCTAATATATAACAAGATAGCATTATTTCATATTCTAAGACACCAGAATAAGTCTACATCCATGACCACCTAAATAAGTCCAACCATTCAATACCCAACCAATAACCAATACCAACCTAACCATAATCCAAACTATAACCATATGAGTTCTAAAATAATTATATAATCCCTAAATAAAAGAGGATGGGACAGTGAGAAATTTAGTCCTATGGTATCAGCCCCAATACCAAGACTGACACTAATATCAATCCATCCCATTCCAACCCATAGTACTTCTATAAGAGCCTTTAACCAAAAGAATACCAAAATCCAGTTGGGACATGCTCCAACCATAGCCAAAACTAATATCCGTAAATAAACTAAAGTATGAAATAAAATTCATAAATAGAGCCTTTTAGAAAGATGGAAGCTCACCACTTTAATCCAATAGTTGATCTCAAAGTCCGATTGTTAAGTAGGAGGAGTAGAATGACCAGTTCCTGCATTGCATGGGGATACAACCCCCTAAAATTGTTTAGCGGGTGAACTCTAGTATGAACTCAAGGTAAGGATAAAATAATACCATTTGAAAAACCAAGTAAACCATCAATATTAATACAAACCATGTATATATATACATATGTACATATATATATATAACACCTAGGTATCTATAGCATAATCATCCTTAACCACACAGAGGCTATATGGTTCCAGTGTAATCCAATGAAAGGGCCCCGATATATGTAGCCATACGAATCGGAGATACTATAAGAGTAAGGGATTCCCAAGTACCCTTCACCCTCCATGATACATATGTACAAGTACCCTTCACCCTCCTTGATACATATGTACAGTGTACTTAGAGGATTCTTATGTACCTCATAGTATCTTATATGATCACCATAACCTACCCCCAAAGTCGGTAAATATGTGTTTCCAGTGTTCATCTGTTGGACTCCTACCTTCATGGTTGGCTATCACACCCCAACTTTATTGACTAATTAAAATAATTTCCATCCAACTGAACTATTTTTATTAATAGAAGCTATACATAGTGGTATCGTTATATCGATTATAACTTATAAGTGTTGTCCCTAGCAAAAATTTTTTGAGATCATGGGATTCCTATGTACCTATCAATCACATTATCCAATTAACTGGGGGAGTACCATGTACCCCATAAGTGTTCCATTATTATGATTACTTAGCGGATTCCATTCTACTCCACAAGAATGATTGCTAAACCTAAAACCATTCCATTTTGAGATTCCAAACCATTTAGCCATTTAGGGTTCCATTATCAATTTTAAACCATGTTTAAGTTCCATTAAAAATCTAACAATGTAGTGAAAAAATTCTTATAGACATTTCATTAAACAAATTAGGGGTATAGTATTTCCAAAACCAAAGCCAATTACCAAAGATATATTCCAATGAAACCAATTATCTAAAACTAATATTAAAGCATATAAAAGAATAATTAAAACATGGAAAAACCGTAACCAAGCATTTATAACCAAAACCTCCAAATTCTATTTGGAAACCCAAAGCTATACAATAATCAAGCTATAAAAACATTATATTAAACTATGTATTTAGTTGGAAATAATAATGAGTGAAGAGAACATGACTTAAACTAAGAAGATGATTGAGAGAAATCACCAACATAAGCTCCTAATTAATCCTTAAGATGAAACCCAAGCTTCTCTTGCCCAAGAACTTTAGAAATGATTAGAGTGTTTTTCTGAGAGTTAAAGAACAAAATAATAAGTAAAATAACCTCCTAAGTGAGTTAAAAGTCATGGGTTTTTATTAGGTTAAATGTGGAAATGTCCATATTGCCCTCACTTAAGCTGCACCAAAATTCTATTAGCGGGATACGACTATCCATACCAGTCATACCCTCCAATATGAGTGCTACCCACCACTCATACTCAAGGCCATCTACTTTTGACATAATAATTTCCACGGTATGACTCACCCTAAACCATTTTGTATCCATGCCTACAACTTGTACCCATGATCTGTACCCTGTCAGAAAAGAATCTAAAGTGGATTGAACACTGCCCACCATAAGAGTCCATGGTATCACTCGTTCCTTGGATTACGACTTATGGTGAGCCACTCATACTCTGATCCAACATAGTCCACTAAGTATAAGATTAAGTGAAGAAAATACCTAAACCAAACAACCCATGTCCACTGATACGGCTTATACCACCCTAGTTGTAGCCATTCTATAAATCCAACCCAATCCACCAACCAACACTGATCTACATATGTCTAACCCATACCATTCATATACCAGTGTATGAGTTGTTTCCCCAAGTTATATCTTGTCCAAAGACCAAAAATATAGGAAATTTTCTAAGGGACAAAAACTTAGGGTGTTTTAGATTTTCCTCCTGGTTTGGAGTAGATTGAAAGTATGGAATGGTAAAGAAATGTTAAATTTAGATTTGTAGTCGGCTATATGACTCATTTCTTGGGTTGGTTTTGGCTCTGATGAGCCTTTATTGATTTGTACAGATATCGAGATAGTATTGGCTTATAGTTGTTAAGATTTGCATGTATCAACCTTTTTGGTTCAGTTGGAGGCCAATTAGTGGTTGAAGTTAAGTTTTGGCTATTTGGAAGTGACGTAAGAGTGCTAGTTTATAAAAAGATACCTGTAGAAAAATCCTTTTGAAGTGTTCTCTCTTCATGGAGGTTATCCAGGAAGTCACACTCAGAGCATGTAGGCTCAGTAGCACATCCTTTTGAGATTTTTAGATTCTTTTTATCCATTGACTTTCGGGGATGAAGGTTCTTTTAGTATTGGATAGTGTAATGACCCTTCATGTCATTTTTATTATTTCTACTTATCTTCACTTTTAGAGATTCTCCATAGCTGTCCTAAGTAATTTATGACTTGCTAGGACTAACAGTTTAGTCATCAACTAATTCATTTGATTTTTAGAGACAATTCCCTATTTAGAAGTCTTTACTAATTCTAAATGGCCATCGGCCAAAAGCTTTAGGAAAACAATCTTAGATGCAAATTCTGACTATGCTAGAAACTCTAGAATATTGATTTTAGTCTAAGTAGACCATTGGTTAGGGTCCCAATGCACCAGAGCTCATCTTGACCTAGTGGTCGAAAAGTAGAAAAATTGGTAAATTGGGTTCAAACCCACCTTTTGTGAAAATGACCGCGGATAGAAAATCTGACTTTTCCAATTCTTTAAAGACATTGAATTTATTGTGGTAACATAGTTCATTTGCAAAAATCAGATATCAAATGAGTCCAAGTTATTGTTGGTAACTTTAAAAATTTTCTAAGTTACTAGTGCTGGTGCATTGTCATCGCACGAGGGCTACTATAATCGCCCTATGGTGATTGCACAAGGTGAACAATGATCATTATATAAGTGATGGTGATAGTGACATCACTTTACCTAAAGGGGTCTATAAATTAATGTCACAAATTTTATCATTTTCTCTTTAAACTTGAGAGATAAAACACTAAATGGGTATGATGACACAAAATCAAGTCTTGTGGTGACTTAAGAGCTTGATTGACATGTTTTAATGTGAATATCTTTGAATTTAGGGTAATAATCCTATAAATCCATGCTTGAATTTCTTGGTTTTGACCTAAAGCCCTAAATTTACTTAGGGCTTGATTTTAGCCTAAGGTTTTCTTGGTTTTCACCTATTTCTTGAGGATTGTAATTCGTTGTCCATGTATGAATGTTGGGTTGACATCAAAATTATACTTTCATAAGTGGTACCCACTTGGGGTTTTTGGTGTCATTTTTTGACTCGAAGTACAATGGTGCAATATGGGTATCGTTATTATTATATTGATGAGTAAATTATGATTTAATAGCGTGATGGCATTTTGGGCTTGTAAAATGAAGATGAGCTTTTAGTAAATGATTTAAGGATTTGCGATTCAGCTTTGAGGTAGGCTTTTGTTTACTCTTCTTTGTAGATGATATGTGATATATATTGCGTATGAATATGAATGTTAAAATTGATTAGAGGTAGTATGAATTAGTGTTGAATATTAATGTTTAGGGATTAGAGGAGGGTTTTGACCTATAAGGTGAAATGCTTAATCCCCCTATTGAATCTAATTGCCTTCTCCCTATATTGAGCTAATTCGTAAAATGGATATGATATGACGGTAGGTTTGGGATGTGGTTAAGTGTTGGAATAATGGTTAGTATGATTAACCTTGGTTTGGATAGTCTAGTGATCTTGAAACTATAATTTTGATAGAGTTGACTTAAATACCTATGTTTCTAGACGATGTTCTTATCGTAGGATTGGTTATGGCTTACTTGACACCTAAAAGTTAAACTAGATAACTTAACCTAGTTTGGGTATAAATTGCCTAAGTATGGACATTGAGGATTAGAAGTGGGTTTTTCTGGCTTACCTTGCCAAAATTTGTGTTAGCCCTAGTGGGCTTAGTTACGGATATTAGGCCTAGTTGATACTATTAAGCCTTTAAAATAAGGTTACTTTGTTACTTGGTAATTGTAATGACTTTACACAAATTTTGATTGTCCTATAGAGATGATATTCCTCATAGATATGATATTGGGACTTCAGGGGTTTTACTCCTCTTAGTTATGATGATGGGCCTATAGAGATTACATTTCTCTTAGATATGATATTGGTACTTTAGGTGTGTTACTCCTCTTAGATATGATAATTGGCCTATGGAGATAGTATTCCTTATAGTCATGACATATGACCTGCAGATATGAGATATTTTATATATGTGTGTGGGCCTAAGGCCATAATCATGATAGTCATTAGTTATGCTTTATTAATGCATTATGCCTCCTAGCAGTAAGATGAATCTTACATGTGAGATGATTTAAATACAAAGTTATTGGTATGATTTCCAAATAGTGTGTGGGCCTAAGGCCATAATCATGATGCTGTAATTATTCCCAACACATTATTGGGCTAAAGGCCATGTTATGATATATGTTGGATATCCACGAGGTGTCGATCCTTATACAGGATGCGATTTTAGTTTATTGATATGTTAATGCTCTTGATTCCAATGTATGAATAATGATGATGGCATGCATAGAAATGGTATATTCATGATCATTACATCGATGATTGATACGAGTCTGATTAGATTATAATATTGTTATTGTTGTAATAAACTAAGGGTTAAAACCCACTTTCTACCTAAATAATAGATTTCTTTATAATAATAAAATATTGGTCTTTAATGAATACCTTATAGGTAAAAAAGGTGAATAATGAGTTTTTAATGACTTGACCGAGATAAGTTCTGATCTATGATTTAATATTACTAAATTCTCTAGTCGTGAAAGATTCCAACCTTTTTAAAATTTTTACAATAATTTAGTCTCGAAGTTCTCTCTGGACAACAAACTTATGTATTTACACTATCTTAGACACAACTTGAGCCCTTGCCTCTATAATATTCAGATACATATCTCTCCGATATGGGATAGAGGAAGATGTTGGATTAGTAATATAAATTTTGGGTAAAGTCAATGAAAGTTATAATATTCATGGTATGTATCTATGCTTATTAATAATGTGATATTGATGATGCACGATGGATTATGGAAGTATACTCTACCTTGCTTTTCTTTTTATACTTATTTACTTTAGCCCTCATGGGGCTGTTTCTTTACTTTAGCCCTTGAGGGGCTTGCACTTTACTTTAGCCCTTATGGGGGTCGCTCTGTATTATTGACATTGATTTGGATATTATGATGATATGATGATACCCGACAAGGCCGAAAGATATTATGATGATATGATGATACTCGACAAGGCTAGAGGATATTATTATGATATGATGATGCACGACAAGGCTGAAGGATATTATGATGATCTGATGATACCCAACAAAGCCATAGGATGTTATGATGATGATATTGATACCCGACAAAGCCGAAGGATAATTATATTTATGTGCCTTTGTACATATCTACCAGTTTGAGTCCGTATAGCCCTATGTACAATAACAACAATAATAAACCTAGTATATTCGTGCATAGTATTGTCTGGGAAGGGTAAAATGTATGTAGTTTATTCAACTACCTTCGATAAAATAGAGAGAATTCTTTTGATATACCGGTTAGACCTATGTATCAAAAAGATATATACCCAGAAATGGTAGAGGATAATAATGATAAGGATGATGATAGTTATGACAGTGATGGTTATGACATTGGTATTATGATATTGTGGATTCTGTTGCATTTGTACTTGCATGGGTATAGCCGATCACCAGTCTGCACCTATGTTTATTAGCTAGTATAGAAGGGCTGCATAGATATTGGTGATGACTATGACTTGTGTTATTGTATGCTAATTGAACCTTCATGGCCTGGGCCAATGGGGGAAATCATAGGCTTGGCTAGGTATTTTGTTTTCCAAAATAGTCGATTTCTCACGCTATTATTGATATAGGTATTATCAGTGTTATAATCATTATTATGTCTAACTTATGTCACATTGGTCATTGATTCGGTATTGAGATAATCGGTATTAAGATTTAAGGTATAATTCTGGCCTCTTCTATCAAATAATTTTATTATTATATAAGATTAATTCATGATGATAAAAATGGAATAGAAACCTTGAGTATATTAGTACTAAATCCGGAAGTTTACTTTATATCTACATATAAGTATATCTAGCTATATACAACTATGGTATTTCCGTATATCCCTTCCTACCTTTGTTCATGCTGTATATTTATTTCTTGGCTTTGTATATTGCTAAATGATCTTCTTTCGGCCTTCACTAATATATTTTCCAGGGGTATATGATATGTTGTTGAGATTTTTGAGTATGGATGAAATAGGATAGTTCATACTTGTTACTTTCTTAGCCTTATTATGTTAGTCTCACGGACATAAATAAGATAGGTTTTACTTATTATCTCATTGGCCTATTTAATATTCCATTCTATCTATATGTCATACATATCTACTTTATCTTTAGAGCTCAATTGGCAGTTGCTTACTAAGTACCATTTATTTAGTACTCATAATACACTTTTGTAGCCTATAGGTCATGGTAGGGGTTATTGTTGTTGATGTGTGCATAATGTTGATCAACCATGGTTTGATAGTTAGAGTGAGTTCCATATGTTTGGAGTATTGCTTACCTCCCTCTTATGTACTAAATTTGTTTACATATTGTATTTGGAGTTAAGTCATAATAGTAAAATTCTTTTGGTAATTCATTCTTGTTCTCTTGTTATATTAAAAGCTCTTGTACTGATATCACCAGGCTTTGGGGATTTATTATGTATACGATTATCTTATTTTTTCTATTCCACATGCTTTTCTATTTATATTTGAGTAGTTCGTTATTAGTCGTTCCAGACTACGAGTTTGGCTTGCCCACCGGTAGGTTATAGTAGGCACTGTCATGACTTGAGAAATTAGTTCATGACAAGCTGTACAATATGGTTTTAGTCTTGAAAGTATTTTCAACCCGTTTTATGTTTCTACTTTGGTGGGTGATTCTATAGTTGCTAGAAAATTTATAGGGGTTGTGTGGTGTCCATATTTCATTGGAAGACATTGGTGGATTTGATAGAGCTTGATATGGTGGATTTTGATATGATCTTAGGGATAGATTGGCTCCATTTGTGCTATGCTTCTCTGGATTATAGGACCCAAAAGGTTAGGTTTTAATTTCCTAATGAACAAGTGATCGAGTGGGAGGGGATATCCTTAGTACTCAAAGGGAGGTTTATTTCCTATCTTAGAGCCCGAAAGTTTATTTACAAAGGATGTCTTTTTCATCTAGTTTCGGTCAATGATTCTAGCTTTAGAAGTCACTCCTGGCATTTTGTCTCTATGGTTTGAATTTCTTGAAGTGTTTCCCGGTAATCTTCTTGGGATACCTACTGATAGGGAAATAGATTTTTTGGGTTTGATATTTTATTAGATACCCATCCCATTTCCATTACTCCTTATTGGATGGCTTTTTCTAAGCTAAAAGAGCTAAAGAAGTAGTTAAAGAATCTTCTTGATAAGGGTTTCATCTGTCCTATTGTTCTTTATGGGTGCTCTCGTGTTTTTTATGCAGAAGAAAGATGGGTCTTTTCGGATATGTATAGACTATCATCAACTAACTAAGGTGACAATGAATAATAAGTACCCTATTCCTAGGATGTATGATCTTTTTTACCAGCTTCAGGGTGTTAGGTGTTTCTCTGAGATTAATCTTCATTCGGGATATCATCAGTTTAATATTCGGGAGGTTGATATTCCCAAGACTACTTTTCAAACCTGGTATGGTCATTATGAGTTCTTTGTTATGTCATTTGGGTTGACTTATGCTCCAACTGCTTGCATAGATCTTATGAATCAAGTTTTCTTGTAGTTTTTGGACTTGTTTATGATAGTTTTCATTTATGACATCTTGGTGTACTCTAAGAGTGAGTAGGATTATGCCAATCACCTCCAAATTGTATTGTAGGCTCTTAAGGACCATAAATTAAATGCAAAGTTTTCTAAGTGTGAGTTTTAGTTGAATATTGTGACTTTTTTGGTGCATGTTGTTTCTAGTGAGGGGATCAAAGTGGATCCACAGAAAATTAAGGTAGTTAAGAAATGGCCAAGAACTATGACCCCAACCGATATTAGGGCCTTCTTGGACTTGGCTGGGTATTATAGGAGGTTTATGGAGAGTTTCTCATCTATTGCTGCTCCACTGACAAAGTTAACTCAGAAGAAGGTTAGGTTTTTATGGTCCAATTCTTGTGAGGGCAATTTTGGGAAGTTAAAGGATAAATTGACTTTTGCACCAGTTTTGACCCGACTCGAGGGTACTAATTTGTTTGTTGTGTATTGTGATGCATCCCATGTGGGACTAGGTTATGGATTATGCTTCTAGGTATCTTAAAGTTCATGAGATGAATTACTCGACTCATGACCTAGAGTGTGAGGCGGTGGTGTTCGCTTTGAAAATTGGCACCATTATTTGAATGGGGTGCATATAGAAATCTATTCAGATTATAAGAGCTCGCAGTATATGTTTACTCAGAAGGAATTATATCTTAAGCAAAGGAGGTTGCTTGAATTAGTTAAGAATTATGACATAAGACTTCACTACCTTCCAGGTAAAGGTAATGTTGTTGTTGATTCTCTTAGAAGTTAGTCTATGGGAAGCTTGATGAAGAGAAAAGAGGGTTGGTTTAGGATATTCATAGGTTGGCTAACTTGGGAGTCTGTCTCATCGACTCTGAAGATGGGGAAGTGATTGTTCAAGTATTGGTTAAATCATCTCTTAGTAATGACGCAAAGGAGAAATAGGTTTTGGATCCCATGCTTATGCAGATTAAGGATGATATGGGCCAGCAAAAGGTCATGGCTTACGAGATTGGGGGAGATGGAATCTTGAGGTATCAAGGGAGGTTGTGTGCTCCTGATGTTGATGGGCTATGGGAAAGGATTTTCATTGAGGATCATGAGTCTAGATATTATTGGTGGAATAATATGAGGAATGATATAGCGGGTTTTGGTGCCAAGTGTATGGTTTGTCAGCAAGTTAAGGTTGAACACTTGAGGCCTGGTGGTATGTCTCAAAGGATAGAGCTTCCTATGTCGAAGTGGGAGAAATCAATATGGATTTTATTATGAGTCTTCTGCGGTCTCGAAATCTGTATGATTCTATTTGGGTCATTATGGATAGATTGACTAAGTCTGCTCACCTTTTTAACATAAGGAATAATTACCCATGAGAGAATTATGCTAAGTTGTTCATTCAAGAGATAGTGAATTTTCACGGTGCTTCGGTGTCCATCAATTTAGACCATGGTACCCAGTCTTCTTGTCATTTTTGGCGTTCGTTTCAGAAAGGTTTGGGTACTCAAGTGAACCTTAGCACTGCTTTCTACTCCCAAATAATGGACAAGGGAAATAAACTATCCATACTTTAGAGGATATGCAAAGGTCCTATGTGATTGATTTCAATAGTAGTTGGGTTTATCATTTTCCTTATATTGAGTTTGCTTACAATAATAGCTATTACTCCAGCATTAAGATGGCTCCCTTTGAGGCTCTCTATGATAGGACGTGTAGGTCTCCTATTGGGTGGTATGAGGTAGGTGAGACTAGAGTTTTTGGTCAAACCTGGTTCACCAAGCCATGGAGAAGGTGTAGGTGATTAGAGAAAGACTTAAGGCTTCCCAGAGTCACCAAAAGTCTAATGCAGATGTGAGGGAAAGGGAGTTGGAGTTTGAAGTGAGTCATTGGGTGTTCTTGAAGGTTTCTCATCTGAAAAGAGTCATAAGGTTTGGGAAGAAGGGGAAGCTCAGTCCCAATTATATTGGTGCATACTAGATTGTAAGGAGAGTTGGTAATGTATCTAATGAGTTAGATTTACCCACAAGTTTGGCTTATATTCACCCTATTTTCCAAGTGTCTATGTTGAAAATAGTGTATGGGTGGTGCTTCTTTGATAGTGCTAATAGAGGATGTTGGTGTTACAAATACTTTGTCTTATAAGGAAGTCCCAATCGGAATATTGGATAGTAAAGTTTGTAGATTGAGAACTAAAGATGTAGCTTCGGTGAAGTTCCTTTGGATAAACCAAAACGTAGAAGAGGCTACTTGGGAAGCTGAAGAAGATAGGAAAGTCAAGTACCCATCCTTGTTCCCCATGTTGTATGAAAGTTCTTAAGGTATGAGTTTCATTTCCCTCTTGTCACATTTAGAATTTGTCTTTGGATTCTGCTGCATTCTTACTATTATCTTGCTAATAATGTCCTAACTCCTCCTTCAGGAACGAATGATCCCAAGGGAGGGATAATCTAAGGCCCCATAAAATTTCAACGAATTTAGTTTTGACCCTCTCACATGTATAATGTCAATTATTGACTTGATTATGATTAGGGATGTTAAAAAGATATTTTGGAAAAGTTTTTGAACTTTAGGAAGGGGTTCAAGGCTATTTTAGGAACCCAACGCATTAAGCCTTCGCAATAGTGACGTACTATGCCACTTATCCCTTGCGATAATGGCGTGGAATGAAGGATAACCTCAACAATAGCCTAAACCCAGTTGATAGCTTAAAACCAGCAAAGGGACAAGTCAAAACTCTCTGAACCGACCCTCGAGATTCATTCAGGACCCCACTGATCTATACCATTAATGCTATTAGTTTAATTTTGACTTTTTGGACTCAATGAAGACGTTAGATATTCAAAAAAATAATTGTTTTCACAAAACTAACCCCTAAGACCTCTTCTTACTATCTTTCAAATGAAGGGCAAAATGATATATAAGGGTCCCAAGACCGAACAAACCCTACTACTAACCCAAACTCAATATTTTGGATCTGCTGATACAGTCTAAATTACTACTTGGCACCCGGATCAAGAAACGTTGATCGAAGTCAACTATTGGCTCTTAAAGTCTCAAAATAACCTCAAACTTACCTAAAAACCTTTCTAAGGAATTCAAAACTGTGCCAACCAGCCCTACCCAATAGAATCAACATGTATAAACTAATAAAAAGGTTGAATTGTAAAAACATAGAAATTTCTAAATTTCACTACGAGAGTTGTTATAGTATCCACCACTAAAATTAGCATTCATCCGCGGGCATACAAGCAAGAAAATGTCAAAATCAGGTATAGGATAGGAAATTCCCTCAAGAAACATCAAGAAATCACTCCAACACGGAGTCAAAATCATAAAACTACCGGTCTTGCCATAGAAATAGAAATAAATCACGTAAGGACTCACCATGTCACAACACAAACCTTTAAGGCCAAATCATCAATGAAGCAAATCTTTTATATTTTCAAACATTATCTATACCCAAAAACTTAGCCGAACACCACAAAAGGTGTAACCGGCTAAACTAAACCTAACCAAGATAACACAAGGCACTGGCTACCACCACAAGACCAAAAATTATTCTCTAACCAATGAAAAGCGAAGAAAACCACAAATCACCTATCTACCTATCAAACCACTGAATAAAACCTCATAAGGTTGACAATATCATTATCAAGCCAAACCACACCAAAACCCTAGGCTACACCTTCAAGGACAAAAACTTGTATCAAAGTTACATAAAACCTTAAAAGCCACACTCTGCATCCAAGTTCAACATCCAATAGCCAAAACCTAAAACTCAACCCTTTTGAGGCAATTAAGGGTCACTATAATAATCTATAAACATAAGCATAAAATCTCTAAATGACACAAAAAACTCCAACTACTCATCAAAATAATGCGTACAATCCTCAATATGCAAAAACCATCAAACAGCCTAAAATTCTCATTAACCTGGTAGAATAATGAGTCTTTTTGACCCCACACACATAAACAACCCATTATAATAGGGGACAAACAACCCATAAAAGAAGTGCAACAATCACTCTATCTCATAGACGGATGCTCAGATCATGAATAAAATACAAGAAAATTATTGTAAAATCTGCATCAGCTACTGGTAAACCACACTATTAAAACCACAAATTCTCTACTCAAACCCATAGATGAACTCTAAATATATCAAAACCCTATATGAACAAGTTCCTTAATCTCTCCTGAACTTATTTTTTCATTCGGTATTTCTTCAATATAAGAACTATGGAATAGAAACACATTTTCCAAGAATAAAAATTCATGAGCAAAAATATCTCTTTAGGCCACTAAGCTATAGAAGTGATATTTTCTATAAGTATGTTTTCCTTTTCTATTCAAAACTCTTTTTGAAACAAAGAAAGAACCCCTTATAAACCAAAATCCTTCAAACCTAATCAAGGAGTGTCACAATACCATCAAATCCCATCATCTAACAAGGGTCAATCACTAAGGAAGTAATCAATACACAAAGTACGAATGCCTGAAAATATTTCCTTATCTAATTAGGATCTTTCAAAGGCAATTCTTCTAAGTTTGTTGTACCAAATTCGACCCATCTCAAGGTTATATTGCACAATATAATAAGCACCACTCATTATCCCACAAAGTTGATATCGTCAATACGACATTAACCGAAACCACAAATTCATTAAAGTGACCTCCTTATAGTAACTAACTAATATCCACACACTGATAATAACACTTGAAGGTAATTCTACACCAGACTTTTGGCAGTAAGTTTCTTTAATTAGAAATTAATGTTCTAATACTTGAAATGATTTCTTAAACCCAACTGATCCATGACTCTCCAAAGAACCTCCAGACTATCTTCTATAAGTTGAATGTACCAAAACTCATAATAAATCCACCTTTAGTATACAATGTAACCTTCAAAGATATCACACTAAAATACATCAAAATCCATAAAATTCAAGAAATAAAAACTAATCCCGCTATGCACTTTAAGTCACACCATAAAATTGGTACACCAAATCCACCTCAAAGAAATCATCTATAGGACAATAATATCAATAGATCTAACAAAACTCATGAACCATACCTAATACTAAAATCATAAACACATAGAAATATGCAGAACCAAAATCAAATGCTACGAAGATAAATTAACAAACACACTAAAACTATACTTGTGGCAACTCTACCAAAGTTATTACCTCGAGTCCATCCTGTGGAATATGATATTGAGACCTATCATCTCTCGGAGAAACTGGTGAAATATCTCTATCTAAGTTTTGGGATATCACTCACATAATAATGGAGACCTCCACACTAGAATCAAACCAAAGAAGTTAAAGCCGACTAAATCAAACCCGAAGGACCTAAAAGACCACCCTGATCTAGCCCTCTCCAAGCATAATCACGAAGATTTAGACCTATATTATGCATATTTCTATGAGCATTAATTCCCTGGGCCCTATGTCCATTAAACATCCCATACCTCTATACAAACTCCTCTCAAAATACTCAAGTAAATTGATCCCATAAAAAAAAAGGTGACCCAACTGGTCTCCCCTCTATAAAGGTCCTCCACCACTATCTAGCCATTCTAAAAAACTCCGATAAATAAAGTCTACATGATTAGAATCCACCAAACCCAACCAGTGCAACCTCTCACAGTAATAAAGCAAGAACATATAAGCATCAAACATAGGATCTCCATTGAATTAGAAAGAATTTAGCCTCATGAACTCTACATACCTAATTTGTACCTTCATGGACATAAAAGGTAAGGTCACTAGATGTGAAACAATTATTTACAATGCCTTACCAACACTACGAGAAATAGTAGTAGTCACACGTGCATCTAGAGTCTAAATCCCTGAAGTAGTATGCTGAACTAAAATAAAGGCCACTCTCTGGAGGAAACCCAACACTAAAACCAAACAATGCTCAATCATAGGTACGGTTACAAGTGATGTCTACTAGGGCCCCAACCCCTATAACTCACTAGACCCACCACCACTAACAACCCTAGAACCTTAAAGGGACACTTTAACCTAACCTCTAACTATTTTTGTCACCCTGATCCAACCTCTACCTCAAATATTTCTCCTTCCAACAACTAAAGTCATGGGCTCTAAATATTTATCCATGGAAAAATACATGCTTGCTATTTGTGAGAGAGAGAATATGAAGTTTTAAGTTTTACAAAGCTCTAAATTCCCAAATACTGTAAAGGAAAAAAATCTCCTAATGTCTCGTAGCCTCTTGAAGATAGATAATAGACATATCTGCATTAATCCACAAGACTCTAATAGACTCGACTAGTACTAATGAGACTAATTAAATTGTCAAATCCACCAGAAAAGTAAGCCTAATCAATCCTAAAGAATACAACCCCTCCCAAAGAACAAATAATCCCAATATGAGCACACATACACACGCGCACACACATAGATATATATATATATAAGAAACAAGTATCAAAGATTCATTATAGGCCTTGTTGTCATCAGTACATACCTCTATATAGATTTAACTAATAATAATACATATTTAAAATAACTTATATGTCAATAAAAACATAAGACATAAATAAAGAGATCTGAGATGTTCCAAAGTTCATTAGCCATTACCTCCATCTCTGCTATATCATCTCTGATGGAATGCCATCTACCATCTACCACTCAAACCAATACCTGCACGTAGTGTATAAAAATATGAAAAAGGAAAGAAAAAACAAGGGTGAGTATAAAACCACTTCTACTTAGCAAGCATCATCGATAACTGACCTAGTCCAAAGCGATGGCGAGAACCACCATCACAACTACCCAATTATTTCTTCAATCAATCTATATCTCGCAATTACATCCTTTTAGCCTACTAGGGTAACCCAACTCAATGGTCAATAGATTTACCAAAAATAGGGAATACATACTAACCTAGGTGAGTCAACACTATTCATTCCATGATCAATATATTAGGAAAATATTTATGAAAAAGACTCATAACAAGATTTATGTAACACCTCATACCTTCTAACACATATATGACTAAGTGAACTAAACTAAAATATTTGAACTTGAGATGGCAAAATATGGTATTTGATGTTGAAGTGTAACTTCCGGTATCCACTTATTACTTCTATTTATATGAAAACTTGAGGTAGTATCATTATATAATCGAGGGACCAAGTTTCTTAAGTGATTGATGGTTGAAAATAGGTTTGGATGGTGTTGGAATACCCCTAATATTTTAGTATCATACACCAAGTTAACCCCGACAAAAATAGTTGAACTCAAGATAATAAAGTGGCATTCTATATTAAGGTTCAAAATGATCTAGTATATATAAGTGGAAGTAAGTAGAAAAGATTAAGATTTGGAAAATAAAACAAAGTAAGTGATCTGCTTGTATGACTTAAATTACGCTAGTAGGTGACAAGTAGGTACATCACCTACTTTGACTTATTGACCAACCTAAGAACTATATAGGTGAATCCCATAATAAGAATTTTTTAACAAATTATTGGGAAAAATTAACCACCACCTACTTATATTAATTCTATCCCAAACTAAGTGTATGAACAGGAGAAGAATGAGTAGATAAGGCCCAACAAGTTTGATTCTACCAAATCCTAAGTAAATGTCCAAGTAGGTGGTGTATCACATGCTAGACAATTTATGGCCCAAAATGAGTGAAAAAAGTCATCAAAAAGAAGTCCTATTTAGGAGTTAGAGACTAGCTCATTTGATCCATTTTTATCTTGGAAAAAAAGGTTTCTAGATTTTTCTCTCTCGTTCTCTCTTTACTTTATATAGAATCCATCAAATACCTTTAGGGTTCTTGAATATTATAATTATATTTAAGAAAATTTAAAGTAGGGTTCAATATCTTGAAGAGCTATAAGGTAGGGTCAGGGGAAATGAAAAACTCTACTATATAAGGCAACACTCCTTCCATGTTAATCCATTTTAACCTTGAATCAGCAAGAGTATAGTGTACTGGTTTTAGTAACCTTTTTCTTGCTCTTAAGCTAAGTTGGATAGGATGACTTAAATTTTGAAGAAATAAAGCCTTATTAGGTGGTATTTCTGTCTAGCAAGGTAAGCTGTTGAAAGTTTTATCCCTCTCTTATGCTTGATTTAATTATTAAAATTGGTAAGTGCTGATGAGTTAAAAAATGTACCTTTTACATGGAGAAATCTTAAAGAGTATGTTTTATTTTTTTATGGTTGTTGGAAATACATGTAAGGTTTTCCCATTTATATTCAGTGATGAGCTCATTGGAGTATTTTAAGTGTAACTATAATGTAACTCATGAGATAGTGGTAGTAAGATATGGGTTCATATTTTCCCTTGCCATATTGTGATTATTAAGGACTATTTGGTGTATAATAAGCTAAAGGGTGTGATTGAATATCTGGAGAAGTTATGCAGAAACTAAGGGCATAAACATTGTAGGGTTTGCTGATACACCACTTAATTGGGGTTTGTGTGAGGTTTTTTCCTACCACACTTTTATATATTATTTTATATGTGTCATGCAATAGTTGACGTTTTAGGGAGGACCTTGTAGATGTGATTAAAGTTATAGGGGAGGAAAGTACAACTTCATTTGATAAATTATGGTCTTACCACCCGATTATTATTTTGGTGAAATAAAATAGCCTAAATTGGCAGATTACCTATTAATGCTTAATCTACCACTTATTTTATTAGAAATTAGAAATATGAGAAGGAGAAGGTTAATTCATTGTAATACCCAAGTTGGACACCAAGGTATTTAAGGCTATTCGATTCCATATTCTTTGGCATGAACCATGTACTTGTGTTACTACCAATAAAGGATATATAGTAGTGACATATGATGTTTAGTATAGATAATAACCATGTTCCCACTTCTTAATATCTTGAAAAAGTGTCAAAGTACTTTAATATATTGTTATTACTAGATTTTTATATATACTCTTTCAAGTTAAAATCTTGTTACGTGTTTTTTTATATGAGTCAATAAGATCCTAGATTATACATGGGTAGTGTGTTTATATGTTAGGTACGCAACCTACCCACTTACTGTTAACTTGCTTTAATTGGCCTATTTAATCATATATCTTATTTTCTCACTTATTTATATGTCCCTTTCATTGGACATCTCCACCATTGTCATAGCCTATAATGTAAGCTCACAGAATCCTTACTTGTTCTATTATATGTACTAACTTAGAACATGTACTTCTACTAAGTTGAACTTGTCCACATGTTTCAATGGTTTCCATGATCATGTAACCCTTTTATTTGATATCATTACTAAATATTTAGACATTATATCACTATATAGAGTTCATATCTCTTAGATTAAAATTTAAATGTCTCCACTTGATATGTGTTTTAATTTGATCTGCCAAAATTCTTATTGTGTCACATAAGCTTCTAAGAATTGTGTTGGTGTCATAGATTCTTCCCCTGTCATTGTTACTACCTTAAGTCCATATTCACATGTCTCCTACTATGGTATGTTGTCCCAAAGCTGAATAATACTATGACCACTAAATTAATAATCTTAAAAATTAAATAAGTAATTTAATGAAAATATTTTTATATTTGGGTGGTAGCTCGGGGCGAAAACCTAACATGGGTAGGTTCGAAAATTCATGGACTTATAAGTTGTATCCCAGGGGTGCAAGGAACACCTAACATGGGTCAATCCTAATATTATGAGATGAATACCGGGGGTAAAAAGAAAGTCTAGAATGGGTGAATCTCGATTTGTATATTATGAGGACCATATACCACAGATTTAAATGACTAGCATGGATCATCCTTTTTACCATTAATCAGCCGGACAGATGTATCACATGGCTTAAGAGTAGAGTAATGAAAAGTATGTAATGTATAGGATTCCACAAGTATAAGTAAAGGTGGTCATTCATCCTTATCTATACATTTATATATTAATCCTTGATTTTAGTGATTTCTTATTTTGCTGATGGTTATTTCATGCCTTAAATATTCAGAACATTAATTCATACCCTTACGGTGGACTAATGTTCCACGCTGTAGGAATAAGTATTTAGCTAGTAGATCTTCTAAATTGAAGCACAACATACTCAACAGTTGTTGGTGATCTCCAGGGTGATTCAGGGCATTGCTGAGTCTTTGGCATATATATTTTGATAGTTGTACCATCATGGATTCCATTAGAGTCTTTGTAGATACTGTAAAGTTGCCATATATTCATGGTTTCATATGTCGTTTATATCAGTTTGGCTAGTTTGTTGATATTGTATATAGAACTTCTTATCAATAATTCCATTCGCATAATGATTCATTTTCTCAGCTAGGTAATTTGTATTGCATGTGTTATTATAGTAGTTGTGCACCTCACCCAGGATTAGGTTTTGACAATATATCAAGCTTAATCAAATATATTCAACAAAGTAATATGGGATGAAAAAATTAGTGAGATAGTGCATATATATACGAGTATATCTCATACTACCAACAGGGCTACATATCTATTGCTCCTATCAAGCCTAAACAATTCCCCACGACTCATAATTTTCCAACCTTTAAATCAATATAAGGTGATAATATAATTGAAATGAAATGAATTCTCAAACACAATATCACAAATATGATTCTTTGACGGTGATGTGGCATGGAAACATGACAATTTTGATGCTTAAAACTGTAAATTTAGGTATGAACTTAAAGTGTTTTCTTAGATATGATGCACATTGGTGTGAATTGCAGGTAAAATAGGTTTATAACATAATCTAAGCAAAAGAAGGAGAAAACAACATGAAGAAAACAACTCCAATTAGTATACAAGTTTTCCCTCAAGTCATAATCTTTCGATATGACTCGTATGCTGAATCGTATGAGGAAAAGAACCAAAAGCAAAATCAAGAAACCAAGTATGATAAAGATATGACCCACGTATCCCATTTGTAAGCCATGGTATGAGTTGTATGCTAAAGTCATAAGCATAATAGAATCCAAGATACTATCCAAGAATTGAAGTATCAAAAGGATATGAGTCAAAAGTCTGAGTACAACTCATATAGGGATGTCGTATCCCAAACAGTGTTCAATGCCAAAAATACTAAAGACCCAGGTTGACACGAATGAAGAATTTGAGTCGTATACATGGTTATGACTCATAAGCTGAAATTGTAAGATGAATAGATAGTTGACGCCGTAGGAAGATTAAATATTAGACTGATTACGACAAGGCAGGGTACGACTCGTAAGCCGAGGATATGAGTAAAGACTGAGTCATAATGACTGTCAACTTAACTTTGCCTTTCCTATTTTAAAGTGGATTTTTATGTTATTTTGAGATACAATAGATACCCTAGGGTTTATCTTTTACTAGGCTACGCGTTGTGATATTATTTTACGCACAATTACTTTTTACTACATTATATTCTTGAGAGTCAAGGTTTTATTCAATCAAAGACTTTGGTGTTTATTTATCTTAATCTTTTGTAATTGATTGTATGTGTTCTTTATTGATAATCATGGTTTCTTGCACCAACATGAGCAGCTAATCTCCATAGCCAGGGTTGTGGGAACCCTTGATGATTAGCTACGTAGAGGAAGTGTGAGATCCAATTATTCTAGGGTTTCTGCACGTATCTTGATTCTCCTTTGTATTAGTTAACCTCAAGTAGCTGCAGACACTTGAGATAGCCTGTATTTAGATCCATTCGATAACCAACAAGCTTGCAATTGGGTAGCGAGAGTTAGGACAGTTATATGATAACCAAGTATGACTTGTACCGTAATAAGGGCCAGCAAGGCAACTCGCTGTGACGATAACCAAGTCAACAAGTGGAATTTATCTTTTGGATAATACCTAACTAGTTAGATTTGTATATAGAACAATAGAATAATTGAATTGAACACGTGATATTTACGTAGTTGAGAACACTATCTGGAACATAGTCCTAGCATTTTTCCCATATTGATTTCAACTAAACATTACTCAAGAGTCGATTAATATTTGCTACTGATAACATAATATCCTCATTTACTTTCTTGTACTACTCATGGATTACATCATATCTAGAAACAGTTCACGTTTTCCCTGTGTGATCGACCCCAACCTTATTGGGTTATTATAGTTGCAATCAAACACATTACACTTCTAGTGGAGGTATACTTTTGGGCGACATCAAGTTTTGGCACCGTTGCTAGGGAGAGTGGGACCCAACTTGAGGGCCCACATACTGATGTTGATGCTCCAGCACCATGAGCACCTAGGTATGATTCTTATCCCTACTTTCTTATTTTTTAGCAATGAGGACAGTGTAATATTCTTAAGTTTTAGGAGCAGTTTTAAAATTTTTTAATGTAGCTAAAATTAAAATTCTATTATGACTTGTTGGTTTAAGGCAGGCAGCTAAAATAGGGAGTAGATCAGCGCGCCTATTGCAATAGATGTTTTTGAGTTTGGATGATGATTTTTATGGATTTTTAAAATTTTGGGTTGTACTTAAAAATTTTTTGATTTCACTTTTTGATTGATATAACATTGCTAATGGTTGTGGATTTTTGAACTGATCTAGTGAAAAGTAGTGTGATTGTGCTAACGAGTTGAAAAAGTTGACCTCCCTCAAAATTTTATTTAAATAATTATGTGATTTGTATATTGTGTTGAAACTGTCGAGTATCTGATAATGGAATTAGGATTAGGAATAGCACAAGCAGGGACTAAACAAGTACAGAGTTTGATATCTGGTACATAGTAATATTGCCCTGTGCAAGTGTGTGTAAGGATTACTGAGTTCCCAGTTATGTTGGAATCTAGAACTTGCCCAGTTACTTTTAATAATGTCTAGGATGGTGAGGTAGGAGGTGATCATAGTCCTTTTTTGTATAAGTCCACTTAAGCCTAAAATACCTGAACCAAATGAACAAATCCCTTCGATCAAAATATTTGAGCTTTAATAGACCAAATTTTCTTGTTTCACCTATCACCTTCTCGTTCAGATTTAAATAAACCTATTTTTGACCCAGTTCCTCCTGTGGATATTGAGCACCTCAACTCAAGCAGAACGCCTAAGTTAAGGATGGATATTATAGGGTGCGTGAGAGAAAAACGTGTATGAAGAAAGGGGATGTAAGAAAAAAAGTTGAATCATGGGGAGGTTTGATAATAGCAAACTAAGAAAAGTGGAAAGTAAAGAAAAAGAAAAATTATGGTGAAAATAAGCACTAAAAAAACAAGCCTACACCAATTGGAATATACTTTGAAGAAAAAGGGAGATATAAGAGTGGAAATAAAGGAAAAATTGGAAAATTTATGGGCCCTAAGAAAATTGTCATGTCCATGAGGCTTAGTCACTAAAAGAACCCCTAAAAGGATATCCTACACTCCCCTAGACTATGTTACAAGAAAAATAAAGTCCTATAGTGATCTTACCACAACTATCTAAAAGCTTAGGAAAAGAGCATAAGGTCAAAGCTATGGTATTCTACGCACACCAGTGATACTTCTTTGCGAGAGCGAGCGTTATTTCTTATATTTCGGGATAGATTGATATATAGGAGGAGAGAATAGGATTTCTCTGACAGTGAGTGCACATGGGTTATGATGCTAAGTTTCTAGATTGTTCGATAAATGTAAAACAGTTCTATGCCCGAGTAGCTATTGTTAATGTAATGCCATCATCGGATCCTTTTATGTTTTGACATGTGCTGAATTATTATACGCAAGGTTGAGTTGAAAAATTTTAAACTAAGAGAAGAGTAAAGAAATTGAAATTTAATTCAAAATCACTACAATGGGCTTTTTGAGATCTTCTTGTTTTAAGCATTGCCTCGGGGTAGAAAATAGTATTTGGCTTTGTTTGCATGCGGACATGCAAAATTCTAAGTTGAGGGAGTTGATGTGGCGTGGAAACATGACACTTTTGATGCTTAAAACTGTAAATTTATGCATGAACTTAGGGTGTTTAGTTAGATATGATGCACTTTGATGTGAATTGTAGGTAAAACAATTTTATAACATAATCTGAGCAAAAAGAGGAGAAAAAAACCTTAAAAAGGACCAACTCCAATCAGTATATGAGTCTCCATCAAGTCTATTCATTTGATACGACTCATATGCTGAATCATATGAGGAACAGAAATAAAAGAAAAATCAAGAAACCAAATATGAAGAAGCTATGACTCATGTATCCCAGTCGTAAGCCAGGGTATGAGTCCAATGCTAAAGTTGTGAGCATAACAGAATCCAAGCTATTATCAAGGAATTGAAGTTGTAGAAGCATACGAGTCGAAAGTCTAAGTATGACTCGTATAGGGATGTCGTATCCCAACCAGTGCTCAATACCCAAAAAAATAGAAGTCCCAAGTGGATACAGATAAAGAATTAAAGTCGTATACATGGTTACGACTTGTAAGTGAAATCATAAGATGAACAAAGACTTGAAGCCATGGGAAGATTATACCCTGGACTGGTTAAACAAGGTAGGGTACGAATCATAAGCTGAGGATACGCGTGAAGACTGAGTCGTACCGACAACCAACTTAACTTTACCTTTCCGCTTTTTAATAGTATTTTTATATTATTTTGAGATACTATATATATCCTAGGGTTTATCTTTGATTAGGTTACACATTATGACATTATTTTATGACCAATTACTTTCTACTACATTATTTTCATGTGATTTAAGGTTTTATTCAATTAAAGACTTTGGAGTTTGTTCATCTTAATCTTGTGCAATTTATTTTATGTGTTCTTCATCAAAAATCATGGTTTCTTGCACAAACATGAGCGCCTAATCTCCATAGCTAGGGTTGTAGGAACCTTGGTGGATTAGCTACGTGGAGGAAGTGTGAGATCCAATTGTTCTAGGGTTTCTGCAAGTATCTTAATTCTCATTTGTATTAATTAGCCTCAAGTAGCTACAGACACTTGAGATAGACTGTATTCACATCCATTCGATAACCAAGAAGCTTCCGATTGGGTAGCGAGAGTTAATATAGTTGTATGATAACCAAGTATGAATGGGGCCATAAAACGGGGAAACAAGGTGACACTCTCAAATGATAACCAAGTCAATGGGTGGAATTTATCTTTTGTATAATACCTAACTTATAGGCTTTGCATGCAGAACAATAGAATAATTGGATTGAACACAAGAAATTTATGTAGTTGAGAAGCCAGGGGGAACACAGTCCTAGCGTTCTTCTCATATGTACTCAAGAGTCGGTTACTATTTGCTATTGATAACAAAATCCCCCCATTTACTTTCCTATACTGCTCGTCAATTACATCAAGGCTAGAAACAGTTCACGTATTCCCTGTGGAATCAACCCCAATGTTATTATAGTTGCAATAGAGTGCATTATACTTCTAGTGGATATGTAGTTTAGGGCGGCATCAGACGAAAATACAATAAAAAGTAAATGTGAATAAAATATCAAATAAAACCAAGGAAAGCAATGCAATGCAAATGATGCAATGAGATGGAATGATGACAAATGCGAAAGTCATTTCATAAATTTTTTTATAAATCCACCGAGCTCGCAACTACCAGGTAGGACCTATGGGGGGTGGGGATTCGCAACCCATATACCATATCTCATATGTCAATCACAATCTCAACTCTCCTCTTTGACTAGTGTTCACAAAGTGGGTTTTCATAAAGGGGTCACATTTTCTTTAAAAAATAATATTTCCCAGTGGTACCAACATCTCATGAATACACATAATTGATATGAGGATGTAATGCTCATAACCAATCATTATGAAGATCAAAATCCAATTGATGCATATTTAAGTGAGCTCAAAATCAACTCAATATATAAATAATTCATATTTCCAGTTTTCATTTGGCTAAACTAGAACAAAATGTAGCCTTTTATATTATTATCTCAAACCCCTTACTTGGAAATCACTATAATGATAATGAAATTAGATTCTTAAATAAGGCTCAAAATTTAAAGTCAAGCCCCCATTCGGGAAACCACAATGATAGATAAGTCATTCTAATGTACAAATAAGGCCTATGATGACAAGTCAAGCCCCCACTTGAGCAACATAATAATAAGGGATAATACTCACGAAAATACCTGAACTTTGACCAAATTTCCAGTTAAACATACTGAACTTTGTGGGGGTCCTATTACCCCTGGCCTACTGCCTTGTCGTATGGGCACCTCAAGCCTAACTTGGATCAGAGATCACCCCGTAAACCCAACCTAATCATGATATCAATCCACAAGAGTCAGAGGAACTCCGAACATAAATCAAGAGAGCAGAAACCATACTAATGATCATAACATAAAAAATGTCTAAACATTTCATTTATATCGACATACTACCAACATACCCAAGTTCGCTGTCATCCACAATGCCTCTACACAAATTTGATGTCTATATAAATACATGTCGGGATAAGCCATCGATAATAGATAAACCAAGTCTAAATATGTATATCTGCGACCAAATATAAGATATTATGAAATGTGTGCCTTTCAAAAAATGAAGTTAAGGGCTTCAATGTCAACACACGAACCTCTCATACACCTGTCACTGCGTAGGAAGAGAAGAAGAAGCTCCGACCCCTATGTTGGGTGGGGACATAACATCCGAAGATGGTTAGCGGTCGGAACGCTAGCATGTAACTCAAGGATAAGGATAAAATAGCATCATCATTTAAAGCCAAATCGTTGCATCATTTCAATCATACTTACACACATAATCATACATGCAGAAATATATACATCATGTCTGTTAAGTGCCATAAGAAAACAAGGCTTAGCAAACATTCTAGATGTACTCATTTGCATGTCATAAGGAGGAGGACTCTGACCATCTACCCTGATAGATTAAAACATTTCTCATTCGGTAATGGACTTTTACCACATCCACATTTTCATTAGGCAAGGGACTTTACACACACACAACTTTGTTAGGAAAGGGACTCTAACCTCATGCCCTTTCAATAGGTATAGGACTCTAACCTCATGAATTTTCATTCGGCAAGGGACTCTAATATCAAGCCATATTAGATAAGGGACTTTAACCACAGGTGAGCTCATTTGGCAAGAGACTATAACCACACACAATTTCATTAAGCAGGGGACTTTAACTACAAGCAATATTATTAGGAAAGGGACTCTAACCTCAAGCCACTTAGTAGGAAAGTGACTAACCACAATCCGTCGTGACTATCATTACTCAAAATTGGGACTCTAACCTGTTGTCCATACACCACAACCATCCAATTTCCACTTAAGGACTTTAACCTATTTTAACAAAATCAACACCTTATATGACCACAAGATCTTCATGGGACTATTAATCTATGAATCACTTTAATAAGCCAATGCCTTATTTCAATTCATCATTCTATTCAATATATAGTCATCGAGACCCTTACAAGCCATTCACTCCTTATTAATAGTCTTATACCAAACATTAGTTCACGCACAATTTACTTCCATGTTTAGGGACTATAATCCCGTTATGCCATCAAACCAACAAGGTCATATTTTAAACCATTACATGGCTAACATTATATTTACCATACCATTTATTGACTATTCATACTCATTATGCCATTGCCCTAGTTGAAAACATAATCAACATGTGACTAGTCATTTCACTTAGACATTTTCACAAACAACTTGTGTGCATACATTTATCAAGGCCAAATTCATGGTTGAATTCATCAATATTAGGGTTACTTAAGACTCATCTATTGAACCCCAAACAACGAGAACCCACATTTGCAAATCATCACCAATAACATGTATAAACACACATCTAAGCAAGAACAAACATCAAACATTATTAGGCAACAAAACACTTATCATTTGAATTCAAAATCACTATTTTCAGTTATTAATTCATGTGTAAATTACATGGTTTTTGCATTATTTAACAAGAGATATAGTTACATGGCTTAAACAAGATGATACACTAAAAAATTTTACTCCTCTTTGCCTCTAGATGGTTAATTTTGAAACCCTAGCCTCCAAATCTACAAAGATGTGTTTCCGAGAGCATTTAGGATGTTTGATCCACTCAGAATATATTTTAGGAGGCCGCACACAATTATATAGTAAGGGGACTTAAGGGTTTTGGGTTGAGAAATTACCATAGAGCCCTTATCTAAAAGGCGAAAATGAACCTGCAGGGGGGTTATGACTCATTTATAACAACTGTACCCTAGGGAATGAGTGGTACCCTAACTTATACCCTAGGATTCACCTAGTACCCCTACACTGCCTAAGGTACGATCACACACCGTAGAATCATATACAAAGGGTAAGATTGGTACCCTAAATAGTACTCACATACCATACCCACAATAGTGTGCACTAGATTAAGATAACACTCCATACGACTCCGCTTGATACGACTCATACCCTATTGTTCGACCATGGGGAGGCTAACATATTATCATTATAGTTTTAACCCTACCACACTGCCTAGGGTATGAGAGGGGGTGACCAACTCATATCCAAAGGGTACGACTAGTACCCTTAGTCATACCATGTCCAAAACCCTCAAACCAAGGGAATTCTCTAAGGGTCCAAAGCCTAGGTGTTTCAATTCTCCCCTACTTGGATCATTCATCCGCGAATGATGGGAAAGGAAAGCATAAAACACAAGTTATTACACATTAACAAGACTTTTACCAATTAGAAAACAAGGCACACAACAAGGATACAACATACATCACAATCATTATCAATAAACCATTCATCATATTTACTAAGGAATCAAATCAATTATTTATCAAAGTCACTAGTTTGATTTAATACTTAGGAACTTGAACCCATTATATTTCAAGCACATAAATCATCTCAAAGTATTGGGGAGTTTAACCCAAAGCCTAACAAAGACTTAAGTCAAGGAAAAAATGTTAACACATACCTCAATCACGAGTTTCTGGAACGGAAAAAAATGCAGATACATGAACTTCATGTCCTCTTCAGCATCCCAATTAGCTTCTTCGGACTTTTGGTTCCCCCATAAAACCCTCACTGAAGCCACCTTTTTCATTTGAAATCGGCAAACTTATCAATCTAAGATCCTTATTGGGACCTCCTCATAAGACAAGGAGTCCGAAATGCCAACATCCTTCAATGGGGCAATAATGAAATATCACCCATACATTTCCGCAACATAGAGACATGGGAAACCAGGTGAATGGAGTTCAAACTAAAAGGCAACTCAAACTCATAGGAAACATTACCAACCCTCTTCAAATTCAAGTAGAGACCAACATACCTGGGCATAAGTTTCCCTTTATTACTAAATTGCATCACTCCCTTCATGGGAGACACCTTCAAGAATATCCAATCGACGACATTAAACCTTGAATCCCTATGTCTCACATATGCATAGGAATTTTTATGACTTTGAGCGGTTTTTAATCTATTACGAGTCACCTTCACCTCATTTATGGCTTGGTGAACTAAATCGAGGCCAAGAAACTTAACCTCACCAGCTTCTTACCATCTAATAGGAGAATAACATCTTCTACCTTGCAATGCCTCAAAAGGTGCCATACTAATACTCGAATAGTAACTATTGGTATGTAAGATTTCAATCAAAGGAAAGTGGTCATACCAATGATAACCATAATTAATCACTCAAGCACACAACACATCTTCTGATATTTTGATGGTCCTCTCCGCTTGTCCATCCATCTGTTGGTGGAAAGTGGTACTAAGGCACACCTTAGTCCCCAAATATTTTTAGAATGACTTCTAAAAGTGAGATGAAAATAGAGTACCACGATCCTAAATTATAGAAACCAGAGCACCATGCAATTTCACCATATTTGCAAGATACAACTTAGCATAATTCTTCGACTAATAACTAGTCCTCACCGGCAAAACATGAGCGGACTTGGTCATCCTATCCACAATGACCCAAATAGAATCACATTGATTTAAAGATTAGAGAAGACCGATAACAAAATTCATATTAATTGCCTCCTACTACCACTCGAGCAAGGTAATCTCTTGGTACAAACCTCATGTGCTCAACTTTTGCTTATTGACATACCAAACACTTAGCCATATAACTGGCCATATCTCGCTTCATATTAATCCACCAATAGAACTCTCTAAGATCATAATACATCTTTGTAGAACCAGAATGAATAGCATACCGAGAATCATGATCCTCGACCATAATCTATCGACGTTGGGAACACATAGCCTACCTTGGTACCTCAAGATACTATTATCCCCAATCACAAAGTCAACTACCTTTTGTTGACCCAAATTACCCTTGATCCTTAGAAAATCAACATCGAACACTTGCTTTTTCTTCATCTTAATAGCAAGAGACATTGAGATATCAGATGGACAAATATACCACCATCCTCAAAGTTTGCAAGACAAACTCAAAGATTATCCAAATGGTGAATGTCCTTCACCAATTCCCGCTTATCCTCATCTACATGGACTAAAATTTCCATGGACAATCGGCTAAGAGCATCGGTAACTACCTTAGCTTTACCCGGATGGTAATGAAGACTCATATCATAGTCTTTCAACAGCTCAAGACACCTTCTTTGCCTGAGATTTAACTCTTTCTGAGTAAACACATACTAAAAACTCTTATGGTCAAAAGATATATCAACATAAAATCCATAGAGGTAATGTCGCCAAATCTTTATTGGAAAAACCACCGCCAATAATTCCAAGTCATGAGTACGGTAGTTCTTCTTATGAACTTTCAACTGCCTTGAAGCATAGGCCACCACCCGACCATCTTGCATCAACACAAAACCAAGCCCAATATGAGAAGCAACAAAATACACTACGAAACCATCCTTATCCTCAAGCAAGGTCAAAATCAAAGCAAAAGTCAATTTATCTTTTAACTTCTCAAAACTACCCTCACATGCATCCGACCACAAGAACTTGACCTTTTTCTAGGTCAACTTAGTGAATAGGGCAACTATGGTAGAAAAACTCTCCACAAATCTCCTGTAGTACCGGACTAGACCTAAGAGTCTCCAAATATCAATTGGAGTTGCAGGTCTAGTCCACTTTTTAACTGCTGCAACCTTTCGAGTATCTATCATAATTACTTCACTAGAGATAACATGACTGAGGAAGGTCAGCACTTTCAATAAAAACACGCACTTAGAGAACTTGGCATACAAATAATGATCCTTCAAAGTTTGTAATATATCACATAGGTGGTCGATATGATCCGCTTTATTCTTAGAATAGGCCAAGATATCTTCAATGAAGACAATGATAAACAAGTCCAAGAATGGACGGAAGACCCTATTTATCAAATCCTTGAATGTCGCTGGGACATTGGTCAACCCAAAGGACATGACTAGAAACTCATAGTAACCATATCGGGTTCTAGAAGTGGTCGTAGGGATATCTACCTCCCTAATTTTAAGTTGGAAATAACCCGACCTAAGATCAATCTTAGAGAAACACATTGCATATTGAAGTTGATCAAATAAATCATAGATCCTAGGAAGAGGATATTTATTCTTTATCGTTACTTCATTCAACTGACAATAATCGGTGCACATACGAAGGGAACCATCCTTCTTGCACAGAAACAACATAGGAGCACCCCAAGAAGACACACTAGTAAGGCTAAAACCTTTATCTAAAAGTTCTTTTAATTGCTCCTTAAGCACTTTGAGATCCGTTGAAGCCATCCTATAAAGAGGGATAAAAATACGACAAATGTTCAGAACAAGATCAATCCCAAAATCAATTTCCCTATCGAGACAAATACCGGGAGGGTCATCGGGGAAAACCTCAGGAAACTTATTAACTATGGGAATGGATTTTAGAGAAAGACCTTTCGAGATAGAATCTTAACTAGGAGCAAATGATATAAACATCCTTTTGAGATTAAATTTTTGGCTTTACGATATGAAATGAACTTCCACTTAGGCACTGAAGAACCCCCATCCCATATAATGACCAGTTAATTGTGGAATTTAAATATGACCCTACGGGTCCAACAATCTAAGGAAGCAAAACACAAACGTAACCAATTTATCCCCGAATAACATAAAAATCAATCATGTCAAACTCTAAGTCTACAATAGTTTCTCTGCCACTAATAGATACCACACACCCCTTATAGACCATTTTAGTGACCACTGAGTCTCCTATTTAGGTAGAAACAGAAAAGAGAACTGACAAATACTCAGGACCAAAACCAAGATGCACAACAATAATTGGGGTCACATAAGATAAGGTAGACACTGAATCAAGAAAATAGTACATCTCACGGGAGAAAAGTTTCAACATACCCGTGACAACATTGGGAGGCATCTCAGAATCTTTGCGAGTAGCAAGTGCATATAAATAATTTTGGCAGTGTCGGTGCCAGAAATAGAAGTAGAATAACAAATAGCACCCTTCGGTGTGGAAGTAGATAAAGTAACAATAGGGGCCCTGTTGGCCCAAAAAGCCGCTAAAGAGAGGCACTCTAGATTCATATACCCAGTCTGACCACATCTACAACATTTGTTTTCACCTTCTCGCACTGACCATGATGAGGCTGATCACAAAATCTACAAGATGAGTAGGATGGAGCAGACTAAGCCCCACTAATCTGAGATTAGACACCTGGTGCCCAGAACTTACCATCAAACTGAGACTGGCAATCGCCCGACGACTTTAGATAAGAATCATTAACCGAGGAGAAAAAACTTGAACACCCCCACTTCTTTCTAGGCCACACACCACCACCTCCACCACTATGCTTGAAAGATCTAAATTTATTCCCTTGCTTTTCACTAAACTCAACTTGTTTCTTTTTCTCCTCTTTCACCTGTTTAATGTACACAATCAATCTAGAAATATCCATGTTTTTGATCAATAAAGCCGCCCTGCTCTCAAGCACCAACTCAAAGAACAATTCCAAAACAAACTTACGCATTCTAGACTTTATGCTATAAACCATCTTGAAAGCATATCTAGACAATTGATGGAATTTCAAAGCATACTCCTGAACGAACATCCTCCCTTTCTTTAAGTTCACAAAATCTTCTGCCTTTGCTTTCCTCAACTCTTGAGGAAAAGAGTGGTCCAAGAAATCCTCAAAGAAATCCTCCCACATGGTAGGACTAGCATCCACACCTTTAGATAATTCCCACCCATCGTACTATTGGTATGCTATATCTTAAAATTAGTAGAAAGTAAACTCAATAGCCTCAACCTCCTAAGCATGCATGATTCAAAAAATATTATCTATTTCATTAATGAAGCCTTGAGGATCCTCCTCAACCATCATACTCATGAACATATGAGGGTTCAACCTCATAAATTGTCCAAATCTTATGGCCTTAGAAAAGATAGTAGTCGAAGAACCACGCTCTAATTGAGAGGTTACCAATTGTGTTAAGAGGTTGATAGAGTGACAAAATTCAGCATTAGTAGCATCCTCTTAAGGTGATGGAATAGAAGGGTCACTCTTATAGTGGGGTTGGTGGGGACAGGTGGAATCTAGGAGGATGGTCAGATGCTGTAGCTCTAGCCCAGGCCTGAATCCTGGAAGTTGGATGAACTCTATTCATAGAGCCCTCAGAAGGGTTTGCCTGATTCTTATATCTCCTTGGAGGCATAATCTGATAGATAAGCAAACATAAATCAAAGAAATCCAAGACCTTAGACTGTATAGCTTGAGATTGAATCATAAAAAGGGGGGAAATTCCTAAATGTCTCGTTGCACCTCTCTTATAAGTGTGGATCACTTCACAACCATAAAAGAGACTCTACTTGAAACGACATTGTGGACTCCCAACTGGCCATGAACCTAGGCTCTGATACCAACTTAACAAGACCCAAATTCGATCCTTGTTGTATGGGCACCTCAAGCCTAATTTGGACCAAAGATTGCCCCATTAACACAACCTAATCATCACATCAATCTGCAAGAGTCAGAGGAACTCCAAAAATATATCAATATAGCAAAAACCATACTAATGGTCATAACTTAAATAATTTCAAAGCATTTCATTTACATCAAAATACTACCAACATACCCAAGTTCACAGTCACCCACAATGACTCTATACAAATCCGATGGCTATATATATGTCAGGACAGGCCCTCAACAATAGCCAAACCAAGTCTAAAGATATATATATCTATGAAAAAAATAAAAGACTATGAAATATATTCCTTCCAAAAAATAGAAGTTCACCACTTCAATATCAACACATGAACTGTTCGAACACCCATCACTGTGAAGGAAAAAAAGAAGATGCACCGGCCCCTATATCTCGTAAGGACATAACATCCAGAGATGGTTAGCAGTTGGAATACTAGCATGTTGCTCAAGGATAAGGATAAAATAGCATCATCATTTAAAGACAAATCATTACATCATGTGAATCATACTTACATACGTAATCATACATATAGAAATATATACAATATGTTCATAAAGTGCCATAAGAAAACAAGGCTTAGCGAATATTCTCGATGTATTTATTCACATGTCATGAGATGGAGGACTCCGACCTTTCACCCTTATAGATTCAAACATTTCTCATTAGGTCATGGACTTTAACCTCACCCACATTTTCATTGGGCAAGGTACTTTATGCATATACGCGTTCATTAGACCAGGGACTTTACCCCCTCCCCCCCACAGCTTTGTTAGGCAAGGGACTCTAACTTTATGCCCTTTCATTGGGCATGGGACTCTAACCTCATTTATTTTAATTAGGTAAGTGACTCTAACCTCAAGAAGTTTTAGATAAGGGTCTTTAACCACAAGTGAGTTCATTTGGCGAGGGACTCTAACCATACACAATTTCATTAAGCAATGGACTTTAATCACAAGTAATATTATTAGGCAGGGGACTCAAACCTCAAGCCACTTTATGGGCAAGGGACTTTAACCACAAGCCATCCTGACTATCATTAGTCAATATTGGAACTCTAGCCCATTGTCCATACCCCACAACCATCCAATTCCCACTTAAAGACTTTATCCCATTTTAACCAAATCAATACCATATATGACCACAAGGTATTAATGTGACTATTCATCTACCAAACACTTCATTAAGCCAATGCTTATTTCAATTCATCATTCAATTCAATGTATGGTCATCAAGACACTTATAAACTATTCATTACTTATTTACAATCTTATACCTCACTTTAGTTCAAGCACTATTTAATTTCATAATTAGGGACTTTAACCCTTTTTTTCCATCAAACCAACAAGGTCATTATTTAACCCATTACATGGCTAACATTATTTTTACCATACCATTTATTAACCATTTATACTCACAAGACCACTTTCATAGTTCAAAATATCATCAATATGTGACTAGTCTTTTCACTTAGACATTCTCGCAAACACATTGTGTACACTCCTTTATCAAGGCCAAATTCATGGTAGAATTCATCAATATTAAGGTTACTCAAGATCTATGTGTTAAACCCCAAATTACGAGAACCCAAATATGCAAATCATCACCAATAACATGTATAAATACTCATCTAAGCAAGAACAAACATTATACACTATTAGGAAACAAAACACTTATAATTTGGATTCAAAATCACCATTTTCAATCATTAATCCCGGTGTAAAATTTATGGTTTTTTAGTAATTTAACAAGGGATAGAGTTACATTCCTTAAACAAGATGATCCACCATGAAATTTGACTCCTCTTTGCCTCTCGATGATAACCCTTGAAACCATAGCCTTAAAATCTTCAAAGATGTGTTTGAGAGAGTATTTAGGATGTTTGATCCACTCAAAATATGTTTTAGGAGGACACACATGCTTATATAGTGTGGGGACTTAAGGATTTTGGGGTGGGAAATGACCATACATCACTTATCTAGAAGCTGGAAAATCAACTCGCAGGGGGGTACGACTCACTTAAGTAAACCATACCTAGGGTACGAGTGGTACCCTAACTCATACTCTAGGATTCACCTAGGACTCTTACACTACCCAAGGTACGACAATACAACCTAGACTTGTATCCAAAGGGTATGATTGGTTCCCTAAACTGTACTCATAAACCATACACCTAACAGTGTGCATTAGATCAGGCAACACTTCATACGATTCAGCTTGGTACGAATTGTACCCTAGTGTACGACCACGGGGAGGCTAAATCATACCTAGGACAGTTTATAAACCCCACCATATTATCTAGGGTATGAGAGGCGGTTCACCAACTCATATCCAAAGGGAACGATTAGTACCCTTAGTCGTAGCAAGTCCATAACCCTCAAACCAAGGGAATTCTCTAAGGGTCCAAAGCCTTGGTGTTTTAGATATTAGAGTGCCATATAGGTTAGCCTCCATGATATAGGAATGTCATAAAGGTTTACCCTCTGCCATTGTGGCATGCCATGCTGCTATTTTAATTTCATTAAGTTTTTTTTTGCACTTAGAGTAAGGGGTTTTTGATATTTTTACTCCTTTCACGACTTATAAACATAAAATAAATATTTTATTTTAGTTTTTAAAGATCAAAACACAATTAATTCACTATTAAAATCAAAACCCAAGAAAACTCATGGGTTTTTCAAAAAATCACTATTCCAGGCTCCAAACTTCAAATTATGTTCAATTCCTTGAGTATTTCAGGTATGCATCTCATTTCCAAACTTCAATTTTACATTATAACATTTATTTACTCATTATACATATGATCTGAATTGAAGTGCTTTAAATTAGGTTAAAGGGGTTTGGTTGGTATCACTTGAATTACTTTCCCATGTATTAAATTAGTGGTTTACGCTGTAATTTATGATTTTTGGACTGAATGGGTGCATTGTTATGAGAATTGAAAGGGGGAACATGGGTTTCCCTAAATTGATGACTTTATGGCTTAGTAATGGCATTAATGAAGTTCCAAAAAAGTGTAACTGAGCATAAAATGATCTAACGTACAATAATAGACAAAGCAAGATTACAATCTTACCTACAACATGAAGCACATCCCTCATCCATAAAATAAAAGGGAGTTGGTCAAGAAGAAATTTTTTTTTTCTTTATCCTTCAGCATCTTAGAAAGCATAATAGCTAATCCTAGAAAAGAGATGTGAAATTAGGTCCAGAAGGTGAAAGTTGAAGTTGCTAACTGTGTCGAGCAACTATGGTTATCCTTAGAAATGTTATATTGCTCAAACTCTTCAAAAATGTTATCGGGTGCATGTAGAATCTTTCAAAAGTATTTCATTTTGGAGGATACTGCACGAGCAAGTCTTTTATAGAGTCTGAGCAACATAATCCAAATGTCTAAGGTATTTGGTGCTATAGTATGAAATCTGGTAACTAGATTTTTCATCAGAAGTATCATTATATATAAGCATTTTCTTTTATCCTAAATTCACTGATTTCAATCATCTTCAAACTATGCCTTTGAAGGGTCTTGATCCATCCCCCAACAATCACTTAGACAACTTGTTTGTTTTTTCATGAAAAGTAGTTCTAATAATGAGTGCGAAGAAGATACTCAAATGGAACAAAAGACAGGATCATCAACTTTTTCATATTGATGTATTACATAAACTCAAACAAATATTCAAAATCAGTACTAACAATTTTTTTCTTATACCAATAGAGAACAATAATAAGATATTTGGACTTCCCAGAAGAATATGCTCTTTCATGCTAATGGCACATCTTTATTTTAGAAACTTTCTTCTTAATTGAATCTTAAGATCTTTTTGGAGGGAAGGTATTATATTATACGTATAACACTAAGCAAGTGTTGCAGTATGTCCAGGTAACAAGTGCGCAAAACAACAAAAAAGAGAGTCCTTTCTAATCTTGTAGAGGTTCTAAAATGGTAAGTATTAAATCACCTTTATTTAAGATACAATACCTTTGCAGGATTTTTTCTAAGACTAAGTGCTTCCTCAAGATATGTACTCATTGCCCAGTATAAGTATTTAACCAGTAAGCAAAGAAACCAGAACAAGTTTTTGGGTAAAGAAGCAATATCAAATCAACTACTGAGGTCTCATGTTGGAAAGGATTTTTAACACAAATGTCTTATCTATTTTTCCTTCTGATAAAAATCTTAGAAACAGGAACAGTTTTGAACGCAATCAAAGCCATCAGGATGATTAGAGGCAATACAAATAAATTGATATGTGGTGGGCATGCCTAAACTTTGTAAAAACTGCATAATTTGGGTTTTAATTTTCTGAGATAACATAATCATCAACTATGACAAGCCCTTACAATTGGAGGGTTTGAATAATTGAATTATTTATTTATGCCAACGTCAATTTTCTTTACGAATAATGGTGGTGTCCCTATTAACTTGAGCATGCCATGACTAATTCAATAATAACTAATCACCTTCTACCAGTCATACCAAGTACCTCTATCCATTAAAACTTTGACAAATTGAAAGAATTCACCTAGTATCCCCTATTTAAGCCAATACCTTCAACAATCAAAACTGCCACTAAATAGTAATATGAACCAAAGATACACATTAACAGAATAGAAGTGTAATATTTCCCAGCACCCAAGGGTGTGGCCTAGTGCTTTAATAAAGTTGGGATGAGCACTACGAGATCTCATGTTTAATTCCCAGCCTAGACAAACACTACGTGTTTTCTTTTCTAGTTCTAACCTTGGTGGACAGAGTTACTTGATAACTGTTGCTAGTGGGAGGTGGCAGGTATCCCGTGGCTTTAGTCGAGGTGCATGCAACCACAGTTATAAAAAAAAAAAAGTGTAATAATATCCCAATCGAAGTGTAAAATTCTACCTATATTGGACACACACACAAATATATGTACACATATATAAGCTCTGATAAAGTAACAAACTCAACCGTTTTAGTTATCATCATTGATGTGGTGGCGAAGAAAGGAAGTAAGGCGCCGATAGGCTTTGTTTATACAGAACGACGTAGGATCTTCAGAAAGGAGGCTTTGCTTGACATGGTTCATTTGGTCAACAAGGCCATCTTGTTCTTACTTGAGCATATCATTATCCTCCATGAGATCATTTATACAAATACTTTTGCCAAAGCGATCGTACACTTAGAAGTAAGATACCCGTTTTGGCGAAGAATAGTATTAAGCTATCTTTTCTCATCATTGTATCTGTGAAAAAATCAAATGACCTCTTAGGGTTTTGAAAGCTACTGAAAGTGGTGTAGCTTGATGGTGATGTAGAGATAGTCATCACAAAAAGTGGACCAAAAAATTGAACATTTAAAAGAACCCCAAGGATAAGATATAAGAGTATACAATTTACTAAAACGATTGAGTGAGATGAAACCAATTATATAAAGGCTGATCAATATTGTACTAGTTTGTGCTGTCAAATAAAATTGTGTTCAACATATATTCTTCTTATTTATGCTAGATTCATCTAGAAGAAGTTGGACACAAAGTACTCAAACATCTTTTTCTTTAAAAGTTCTAAGCAATTTGAGTGTTCATAACTCAAATCTTTGAGCTTATAGCTATTCTATGTACCTCTTTTTGAAATAAAACCATGAAATGGATATCGTCCTATTTTCAATTTTAACCACATATACAACTAAATGGAGTTACCTCTTCCAGGATTAAGGATTCCAGGAAGAGGGAGCAAAAGACACCAACTACTCATCCATAAGCCTGACTATGTAATATTATTATCACCAGTTGGATACTAGATCTCCTCCGTCCATCTTGTAGGCGCTCTTCACACGAAATAAAAAGTTAAAAAGGAATCTGAAGCTAAAGTAACACTAAAAGAGGGAAAAAGTTGGGAATGAAAATGAAAACGACAGAAAGTTTTGCCGCGTCCCAATTTCAACGTTAAAATTCTTTTTGGCCACAAATAAAATAAGTTGTTGAGAGAACTGATAATTTTACCAACAATAGAATTATTTTTATTAGTGATTTAATGCCCTATTTGGTCATGAAAATCATATTTTTCTGGATTTGGAGTTGGAGTTGAAGTTGTGTTTGGTCATAAATATAAATTAAAGTTGTTTTTGAAATATTGTGAGAGAAGTATGAGTAAAAACAAGTAAAGTTAAACTTATTTTTACTTTCCCAAATACAATTTAAAAATTATATATGGAATTTTGATGGCAAACACATTTTGTTTTCAATTTTTTCACTTAAGTGAAATAATTTTTCAAAATAAAATAATTTTCATGGCCAAAAACCTACTAAATATGTTGTTTCCAATTTATTTATATTTTAAATTTACTATGTTTACCCCAAAAAAATGGCAACCACGTTGAGATGTTTCTCCACAAGAAAAAGTTCACGGTTAAAAGTTATACCAAATAGCAACAATAAAATAAAGTTGTTGCTATTTATTGATTTAAGACAACAACATTACAATTTTTGGTAAATAGTTGTTGTGAATTATACCTTTTGTTGTAGTGTGACATCATATGACATGTGCAAGAAAGTTATCCTCTCTAGTTGTTTACCCTTTCCAGTGTGTTACCCTTTCTAGTGGTTTACCCTTTCGAGTGGGTTACCCTCATCTCCAAGGAAACCCGATCAGATGGATTACCCTCACTAGTGGGTTACCCTTTCTAGTAGGTTTCCCTCATCTCCAAGGAAACCCTCATCAGTGAATTACCCTCTCATATGGGTTTTGAAGCTGCCGAGTCAGCTACTTCAAAGACAAGGAGCTTATCCACGTGCTTGCAAGATGCCTGTGAAGCTATTGATGCACTACTTGCAAGCTGCTGACTCACCTGCTTGCACATGCTGTCACATGCCAACAACATAGTTTGTTTTGTTTTTATTTGGCACCCTACATATTAGTAGGGCCTAGTATGAATAAAGATAAGGCTTATCTAGTCATAAAAGATAAATCTTATCCCTTCCAAAAGGATAGGACTTATCTTTATTAGCGGATAATGCCTATCCCTTAGCTGTTAGGATAGGAATATAATATTTTATTTCATGTTTATCTATAATATAACTTATTTAGTAAGCTTCATTCTCCAATTTGGCTAGGAAAAGGGGGTGGTCTTCGGTCCTTGATAGACTTGACATACTCATCACGGCCAGACTGTGGTTTGGGTCATGACAACATCCCTAGTAGAACCTCTACCTCTCACAACTGATAAAAGAGTATCTCTAAAAATAGGTTGGGATAGTCCTTGGCCAAATGACTAATCTTATCAGACAATAGCAGCTCATGCAACCTAACAAAATGGAAGGAGGTATGACTTAACTAAGATGACCACCCAAAGATTGTAAAACCAAAGACCCACTTCTTGAACTTTACAAAGTTTCTTGCATGGTTCAACAATGATAAAGTTTCTAGAATCTCTACCTCAAGAAGTGTGATCTTAGAACTCGCCCTGACGATGCACCTTTTTGTTGCCTCCCTGAGATGCTTGAAGAATAGACTTAATAATTTTATGATGATATACAATAATCTGAAGTGATGCCCCATACACAATAAACTGAGTCATAGCAAACTGAAGTGAAACATCCAATCCCTTCACGAACTTCTAAATCTTCTCCAACTCGGTGAAAAGACTTGTATAAGAATATCCAAACAATACATGGAAAAGAGCTTCATACTCCACAATAGACATGGTGCCCAAATCTATGCGATAAAACATTTCTCTCATCTAATCCCTCTAGCTAAAAGGCTTAAACATGTCCAAAAAGGCCTCAGTAAACTGATCCTAATTAAACTATGGCAAACCAAGAAGCCAGCAACCACAAGAAAAGGTAATATAGAAGAAGGCTAAAGTATAGATCTCAAAATACCATACTTAGATACAGGAACAAGGAAGAAAGTACTCAAAATCGATGGAGTACCATAAGAAATTATTTGTACCACTGAAAGATCCACACTCGGGATTGGAGGAACACCATAAGAAAAATCTGGCATATCCGAAGGTACCATACTCAGAGTAAGAGGAACACCAGGTGCACTCATTGGAGAATCCTCTAAACGGGTAAATAATTGAATCAAAAACTCTGTGGGACCGTAGTTGGCCTCAAAACTCTATCATGCTCAACTTGAGGATTAAAGGAGAGTCTGCAATTGGCACCTATGGATGGGGAAGATCTTTCTACCCATCAGCTACCTCGATCCTAACCATGACTCATAACTCACACTCTAGACTGGGCTTCCTCATAATATAATGGGTCCAAATATCTAGCCTTACTGGATGTACTCCACATAACCTAAGTAAATAATAGTGAAATATGAGATAGAACACAAGTTGTAAGAGAATTCAGATGATATGAAACAAAATAAGGAAGCTTCCTGAAGATATCTCGTATCCTCTCAAAGATAGATATAAACATCTACGTATCCATTCGTGAGACTCTATCCAACACCCCATTCTTACACTGTTGAGACCAATGAACCAAAATACTCTGATACCAATTTTTCATGACCTAAAATCCAAAGGTCTCGATGGTTGTTATCAAGGCAAGCCTTAACAAGTTAGCCTATCAGAAAAACCTATATAAAAAGATAAATCAATACTAAATACCCAAGGAAAGGCTTCTTAAGAGATGTCGCACAACACTTATATGATAATAGCAGAAATATAATCAAAGATTCTAAAACAAAATCTTAAAACCTGGTGTCACAGTATAAGAATAAACTAATACAACTCTATGTAAAAATATACACGACATCATTTAGGGAGAGAACTCTTTCACTGAATCAAATAAAAGTAGTCTAGATAAGAAAAGGTAATAGTCAACTACTGATGCATAGATCTACTGTTACCATGAATAGACTCTATGTACTTCCTAAATCAATTGTCATATAGCTCACTTATACCTGGATCTGTACCAAAAGGGTGTAGTAGGGGAGAGCATAGTCCTCTTGTACTCAATTGTCATTATAGACAGACTGAGTAAAGTAGAAAATAAAGCATATAAATACAAACTATGGGCATGTCACCTGCAATCAAAAAATATCCAAATAGTAGCCCACACCGTCTCCACTAATAGTTCTACTATATATACATATAACAAATATAAAATATAAGAGTGAAACATAGATATACACATATTACATACACAAATAGCGGGAAGGTAAGCAAATGGATTGATATCGCATCAGAAGTAGAAACACAACAAAGAATAAGTGGAATATATATGGAATGCAATGAAAGTAATGATAATTCATGAGGTCTTCACATAACCTCTATATACACCTACCGAGCTATAATCCTAATGTAGGATCCTTATAGGGTTCTTCATCACATATAAAATCCAAATCTAGTACCAAAATCCATAACTTCTTTCTGGCATACCCATTAGTAGAGGGTTTTTAAAGATGTCATATTTTCTTTCAGAAAAAGCCACTATTTCTAGTATTTACACAATGGTAACAATGTTTCATTGATGAGTATGAAAAAAAAATTCAATAATCAGTACCAACCAAAATGAGAATGTCATGAACCAAACCAGGGCATGGCCATGATGGCTATCTCAAGCTGCACATTGACCGGAGATTGGGCAAAACCAAACACAACATCCCCTAAGGCCAGAAGAATTTGGAATGTACAACAAGATAGCATGCATCAAGCTTAATGAAATAAAAAACATGCCTATAACCGAGGGTCGGTGATTGGCTAAGCAATCGACCAACATCACCCAATATCAATTGTAATCCAAATAAAGCCTTCTAAACCTAGAACTAAAACCAATCTTGGTTGGGACATGCCCCCGACTTTGACAAATAACAATGAGAATTAAAATAATGATGTTAATGATAATGAAAACAACTATCAACTTACTCTAAGAATGAAAGGTAGTGAAATGCCTAAGCCTTCTGAGGAATTAAATCTCACCACTTCACCGTAACTCAATGAACCAATGTATTGAGCCGACCAACCTAATCTTGAGCAGGAAAAGTAGAAGTAGCTCTGGTGCCTGCATCACGTGGGGATACAACGTCCAAACATGGTTAGTATGGTGAACACTAGTATGTAACTCAAGGATAAAGATAACATAATTCCATGATCAACAATTCAAAATAATTTAAAACTAATGCACATACATATATATACCATATGCCTGGATATGGAATAAGGCTTAACATGCGCTTTACTAGTTTAGTCTGGATTGTGTAGCTTAACCATCATAACATAAGAAGGCAGCCACGGGCTATATGGGCCCATCCCTCCCCCAGCTGCTAGGGCCCAAGTATGTATGACCCCAAAAACTAGAAGGTATACATATGCACTATGGGTTACTCGAACCTTCCTGCATATCAGGGTGACACAAGCACCAAATCATGTAAAAAGATATGGGGGACTCGAACCTCCCAATCAAATCATATTAGTAAGGGAAACTCAAACAATCTGGTCATATAGACCGCGACACTGGCAATTATGGTTTCCAGCGCTGGTCTCTAGACCTCCACATTCATGACTCAAGTACACAACCCTCATTAAATCCAAATTAAAAACATTTTTCACACATTTTTATTATTTGAACCATATTTCACATTAAGGCATACAATATTGGTATAATCAAACAAACTACATTTGAAAAGTAACAACAACATGCCAAAATAATTACATCACTTGGGGAATTCACAACCTCCTTGGTTCAAATATGCCATAGATTGTAAAAACATAAAACCCACAAGGTTTAATTCACAATGCTTATTTAATAGTTAAAGGATAATTCAATACCCATATTTCTCAAAATTTAAAATAATTTTACAATATGGGGCTGGAGTCATAACCACTTCAAAAGTGACAAGTTTAAGAAAATCATAATTCCCTAGTTCATTAACCATATCCATACACTCACAAGTTTAAAATTATGTTTAAAGCATGATTAATCATATGTATACCATGGGAAAATATTGTTCAACAACAAGCATTCAAAACCCTCAACCTTTGGTTTAAAAGAAATTTCAATATCTCATGAACAATAATTTAAAACACATGTTTTTATCAAATTAACAATAAAGGAAGAGTAATATGCCTGAAATACCAAGTTTCAGGGAAAGAATTCAACCCTTGAGCCTTTGGATGATCTACTTCTTATAAACCCAAAGTATAGCTACTTGAGATAATTTGAGGGAGCTTTAGAAGTGTTTGAGTACATTAAGGATGAAATATAACCCCTCTTAAGTGCTTTATGGATGTGGGGTTTTAAATGGGTAAGGATGGAATTGTAAAATGTTCCCTCAACTTAAGAGTTTTAATTTTATCGTTAAAGACAATGAGTCACTATATGACCCTATAGTCTCATTACGACTCATCACTCTGAGTCATAGCTAGGATAGTTTCCAAGACACTCACCCTACGACTCAACCAATAGGACTCATATGGGAACTTAAGACTTATAGGGTCCACTTGTAGTCAACACTAAACCCAATTAGGTAAACAATATAGATCTTACAATTTACACCCAATGACTTGTATCATGTTCTTTAGAATCTTAGTGAGCCACTCTTACTAACAACAGTACTTAGCCACTTAATTACTGATTTGGTTACAATTGGGTCCCTAGGACCTTTTAAGAGTCCTTACAACTAGTATTCCTAACTCATACTCAGGACAACAACTCAAGCACCATTCACTGGTCACCTTATGACTAGGTTCACATGACCCATAAAGACACCCTATGACTCATAGAAGTAGGTGTTAGTCAAGATAGTGAGGATGAAATTTTAGAAAATTTTCAAGGACCAAAAACCCAAGGTATTACATACTCCCCCGTTAGGATATTTGTCCCTGAATTATAGGACAGGGCATTTATTAGAATGATTTGACTCTGAACACAACCACACTTACCTTTAACAATGACATAAAATGAATATGCCAAGGAATTTATAGTTTCTTTAAACCAAGTAAGAAAATAATAATGTTAAGGAATACACATATATCAAGCATAATTATTCGGATTAAGGGACAAGAATGATACTTGGACTTTATGTCCTCTCAGCTACCCAAGTAAATTCCTCAACATTTTGATTCCTCCAAAGAACCTTTACCAAAGCCACATCCTTAGTATGCGACCGTCGGACTTGTCGACAAAAAATCTCAATCGAGAGTTCCCCATAAGACAGGGAATCTTAAATACAAACCTCCTCCAAAGGAACAACCATCGAAGAACTACCCACACACTTTCTCAACATCAAAACATGAAATAGTAGATGAATGGAGATAAAACTATAAAGCAACTCAAATTCATATTCAACATCACCAACCCTCTTAAAAATTAAGTACTGACTGACTTAACAGAGATTGAGCTTCCTCTTCTTGCCAAAATATATCTCTTCTTTCATAGGGATACCTTAAAGAACATAAAATCACCAACACTGAACTCCAACTCTCTTTGTCTCACATTCGTGTGGGCTTTTGGGGATTTTGAACAGCTTTAAGTCTAACCCAAATCACCTTTACATTCTCCATGGCTTGGTGAACCATATAAGGATAAAACATCTTATTTTAACGAACCTCAAACCACCCAATAGGAGATCTACACCTCCTACCATTTGGGGCCTCAAATGGAGCCATACAAATCATAGAGTGATAGCTGTTATTGTAAGTAAATTCTATGATATCTAAGTGGTCAACCAACCTACAACCATAATAAAACATACAAGACTTAGGAATATCTTCCAAGACATGAATTGCCTATTTTGCTTTCCTATCTCTTGGTGAAAAGCGATACTAAGGGTTTCCTTAGTCCCTAAACCTCACTGGAAGGACCTCCTAAAGTTAGATGAGAACTCTACCTTAATAAGATATGATTGAAACTAGATTGCCATAAAACTTTATGATTTTTTCAATGAACAACTTGGCATAGTCCGTTGAAGAGAAATTAGTCCTCACTGTTAAGAAGTGAGAAGCCTTAGTCATCCGATGCATGATTACCCAAACTGAATCAAAATATTGATGAGATTGCGGAAGACCGATAACCAAATTCTATTATAAAATTATCTCCAATTTCCATACCAATAGCTTGATCTCTTAAGTCAAATCATCGGACCTCAAGTGCCCGGCCTTTATATATTAACACACCAAGCACTTAGACATAAAATTGGCCATATCCTACTTTAGGTTATTCTACCAATAAATCTCTTTAAGATCTTGATACATTTTTGTCGAACCAGGATAAATAGTATATTCATATAATCTACCTTGGTACCGCAAATACCATCCCCACCAATCTTGAAAACAATTATTTTCTACCTATTTACATCATTCTTTCTTCGCATCAAGTTAGAATTCAACAATTACTTCTCCTTTACCACGATACTAAGAGATTACTTTGCCACTTCTTGAACAACCATACCACTATTTTTGAAGTCCAAAAGCCAAACTCCAAGATTAGCCAAATGCTTAATATCCTTGACCAAATCCCTCTTCTTCTCATCCACATGAGAAAAGCTTCTCATGGACAACCTGCTAAGAGTATCAACAACTATGTTAGCTTTATCTGGATGATAGTGACGACTCATGTCATTGTTAGCTTTATCTGGATGATTGTGAAGACTCATGTCATTGTTCTTTAGAAACTCAAGCCATAACCTATTCCTGAGGTTTAGCTTCTTCTGTGTGAACACGTATTGTAGGACCTTAAGATTAGAATAAATATTAAAATAGTACCCAACAGATAAAGCCACCAGATGCAAACACCGCAGCTAATAATTCCAAACCATATGATGGGAATTCTTCACATAGACGCTCAATTATCAGTAGGCATAAGCAAAACACTTTGCCATACTGTATCAGTATGTAATCCATTCACACATGGGAAATATCATAATAGACAACAAATCCATCAGTGCTTTCAAGCAAAGTCAAGACCAGAGAAAAAATCAACTTTTCTTTAGCTTCTCGAAAATACCCTCACTAGAATCAAAACATAAAAACTTTACCTTTTTCTGAGTCAACTTAGTCAATGAGGCAATGATAGAATATAAATATTTTAGAAACCTTTAATAATAGTCCTCTAAGCCCAAGAAGCTTTGAATGTCAGTTGGAGTCGTGGGTCTGTGTCATTTGTTAACCATCACTACCTTATTTAGATCCACTATGACCCCTTCACTAGATATAGCATGACAAAGGTTGGTCACAATATTTAACCGTAACTCATACTTAGACAACTTAGCATATAAATAATGCTCCATAAAGGTCTTCAACACAATGCAGAGATGGTCAGCATGATCTACCTTACTCTTGGGATTAACCAAAATATCATCAATAAAGACAATGAAAAATAAGTCCATGAACTAATGGAAAACACAATTCATAAGGTCCATAAATGTTTTTAGGGTATTAGTCAAACTGAAGGACCTCACCAAAAACTCAAAGTAACCATACATCATTCAAAAAGTAGTCTTAGGGATATCTTCCTCTCTAACCTTCAATGAATAGTACCCAAAGTGAAGATCAATCTTAGAAAAAAACTTAGAACCTAGAAGATGATCAAAGTGATCATTAATACACGAAAGAGAATACTTAATCTTCAAGGTAACTATATTCAATTGATGGTAATCAATACACATCCAAAAGGAACCATTATTATTACTCACAAAAAGAATAGGAGTACCATATAGAGACACACTAAGGTTGATAAAAACCCTAGGTAAGAAGATCTTTCAACTGTTTCTTGAGTTCCATCAACTCATTCAGAGTAATCCTATAAGCAGGGATAGAAATTGAATTAGTGTCCATAAGAAGATCAATCTCAAAATCAATTTCCCTATTGGGAGGAATACCAGGAAGATTTTTATGAAACACCTAGAAAAATTCACAAAATATAGGGTTAGTCTAAAATGAAGGACCTTCAGATCTATAATCCTTAATATGCACTAAATAATAGAGGTGCCATTTCATAACTAATTTCTAGGCTCTAAGCTATGAGATAAACCTTTCCTTTGGCACTAAAGAACTACCTTACCATTCAATCACTGGCCCATTACAAAAATGGAAACTGACCCTTCAGGTCCGACAACTAAGAGATGCATAGCATAAATGCAACCAATCCATTCGTAAAATCATATCAAATTCTAACATTTCCAACTCAATTAGATCCACCAAGGTCTCCCTACCATGGACTGACATCACAAAACCCCTATAGATCCTTCTAGCCATATTGGAGTCACCTACCAAGGTAGACATAGAGCAGGGATCTGAAATACATTTAGGGTTAAAACAAAAGAAAATATCCATATAAAGGGTTATATAAGAGAAGGTATACATGAGATCAAGCATATAATATACATCACGAAAAAAGAGTTTGAACATAGAGGTAAAAACATCAGGGGATGCCTCAGAATTCTAGCAGGTGGCAAGAGAATATAGACAAAAATGACTTATGATAAAGCCAGAAGAAGAAATTGAACAATTTAGAGAAAGTGCAGATGAAGTAGTAACAAAAATCTTATTTTCCCTAGAAGCAACCTTAGAAGGACAATCCCTTTGCATATGAACAATCTTACCATATTTAAAGAACTTAGTCCTCCCCTTCTTTACAAACACTATGGTGCACCTGGCAATAGAATCTGCAAGGAGGGTACGATTGAGATAACTAAGCTTCTCTAGCCTGAGGATGGGCTTCTGGTTCTCTAAACCAAATGTTATACTGAGAATGACAATCACTCTATGACTTCGGATAAAGTGAACAATCCGTAGAGTAGGAATCATAATTTAGCCACTTTCTTTTAGGCCACTTTCTACCACTCTACCACTTTGTTGCTAACCTCCACCCTAATTCAAATAGCAAGACTTTTTACTCTTATTTTTACTCATAGTTTATTGATTTTTCTTTTCTTTTTCTTATTGTGCATATACACTACAAGTATTGAGATATCTATATTCTTGTTCGACAAGGAATCCTTGCTTTATGTAGTTAAATCAAATGACAACCTAGAGGCAAACTTCCTCATTCTAGCTCTCATGCTAGACACCAACTAAGATTTATAACGCCACAACTAATAAAACTTCAAGGCATAATCCTTACGAACATTCTACCTTGGTTTAGATTCATGAGTTCCTCGGCCTTTGCCTCCCTTAACTCCTGAGGAAAGAGGCAATCAAGGAAACTACTAGAGAAATCATCAAAAAAGCAGAATCAACATCATCACTACTAGATTTTTCCCGTTCTTCATACCATTGGTATGCCTCATCCCTCAACTAATAAGATGCAAAGACTATACCTCCACATTAGTAAAATTAATCACACAGAAGATCTTTTTGATCTTATTAATAAAATTTTAAGGATGTTTCTCAACTTTTGAATTTATGAAAATAGGTAGACTCAACCTCATAAATTGGTGAAATCTAGTTGCCTCGGAGGATAGAGCAATAGAAGAAACCCGCTCAGTCTTGGAGGCCATAAAATGGGTAAGAAAATTAATTAACTAGAAAAACTCAACAACAGATGCACCAAATTGGGGTGCCTAAGGAAGAATGAATAGAACAAGTGGAGCTCTCTCAAGGCAATCAAAACAACGACCCTTGATCAGGTCTGAACTCCTGGAGTAGCAAGAGCTCCATCCATATTTTCCTCAGATAGGACAAAAGAGTTTTCATGAACATCAGATATTCTGGGAGAAATAATCCAAAAAGAAAATATATGAGAATTAGAGGAGATTTAATATCATAGACCCTATAGATTAAAATAGAACAACAATAATAGGAAATATTCCTATATGTGTTGTAGCCTCTCCCTTATAAGTGTGATGTGCAACACACCTATAAATGATAATCTACATAATACAACTTTGTTTGACACCCAACATATATGGATATGATTGCTTGTGTTTTTATCTAGTGATTTATCCTTTGTTGTGATGTCGTTCTTTAGCTATATTTTATTTTTTCTCTGGCATGATCCAAAAGATATATGTATGATTTGGAAATAAATATCGATAGTGTATCTAGCCTTAGATCAGAATCGTTATCTTATTTAGAGATTTGATACCTTAGAATAACGATTGAAGGCTATGATGGATTCAAAGTATGGATGTATACCTATCTTCAAGTCTAGTTTTGAAAGTAGAAATCTAATGATTCATCCTTTTTGTCAAGATATTATCTTTAGTACAACTATTATTTTCAAATTTGTTACTGAGGTTTCATCTAAAGGCTAGACAAGCCTACTCTTTACCTTCCAATTTATTATTCTTCAGTTCAAATGTATTGTAGTTTATAAATATTTGGATGGTTTTTCCTTCATCTTTGACCTTGGGTTACAATTATCGTTGGAATTTTTGGATGATTTACTAGAGGGAGTATTATTTGTGAGTTGTATTCAATAAGGATTAATTCTCAATTGATTGGACATTGTAGAGTGGATTATTCTATGGTACAATGTTTATACTTTGGGCTCTTGACCATCAGTTTTGAGAGTCATCCAGACCAGTTATAGCATTGGCATATATTAAAGACCTTAGTTGTATCCGTTTATCTACCCATGAAGTGTTGTATAGTTTTTTTCTCATGTTTTCCATTATAGAATATTAGTGGATAAACTTTAGTTCTTCGAAGTTAGTGTAATAGAATTGCAAAGATAGGATTCTAGTGAATTTATCCTTTGTTTAGAATGGATAACAGGTTTGGAAAGTCAAAAAAGGTCATATTTGGATTTGGAGTTTATTGCATGACTCATGCCTTGGTTTGCCTTTAGATTAGATGTGTTTTCATTTAATTATTCTGGTATTTATGTGGTATAATTGTGTGTCATGATTTGGATTTACATGCGTCAACCTTTCACTATTTAGTTGGAGGCTAATTAGTGGTTGAGGTTTTGCTTTGGCTGTTTGTGAGTGAAATGCAAAAGTTGGTTGGAAAAGGGGATACTTGAAGAAAAATCCCTTTGATGTGTTGTCACTTTTCTGAGGTTATTTGGGAAGTCATGCTCGGAGAGTGCAAGCCCAATACCTCGTCCCTTTAAGTATTCATGCTTCTTCTATCCATTTGACTTTTGCAAATAAAATTTATTTTAGTAGTGGATATTTTAATGACCATCAAAGTTATTTCCTTGAGTTACGTGTATTTCTAGTGTTTTAATCCTTTCCACAACAGCTACAAGCCATTTGTTACTTGTAAAAACTGTTGGTTTGGATATAACATATTTGTTTTGCTTTTAGTCTTATTTCCCTATTTTTGAGATTTTGTTGTTTAGGATATGATCTTGAACAAAAAATCCTAGTAGATGACCTCATATTAGAATTCTGATAGAGCTATCAGCTCTAAACATTAACTTAGGAATGGTGGACCCTTGATTAGTTCCTGAGGCTTTTGAACTCATTTTTTGTTATTGGGCTGATTATATGAAAAATTGTACTATAGGATTCAGACCCATATCTAGTCAAAACAATAAAGTTTTATGACGATAGTGGATTCTGATCTTTTTTTCTCAATCAATCTGCACTATTAGTTTATGTTCATCGGGTTCTAAATGTATTCTGAAGATAATAAAAAAGTTTCAAAAGATATTGGTGATGGTATGGTCGCTTAAGCGACCAGTGACAATTTCATCGGGTCGCTTAAGCGAACTTTTGGCTGCTTAAGTGACATTTTGACCTTTTGACCATGCTTTTAAAATGATAAAAGTGTAGTTTAAGCGACCATTGCTGAGCATAAGACCCAAATAAAACACTTTTGATATTGTTTACATTTTGGCAGCTAGGACTCTTTGATTTGATGATTTTTGATCCATTTTTCACATATAATCATTGTCTTTCAATTTAAAATCTATTACCCCCTTTACGAAGATCTATTTCATTTGTTATGATTACTACAAAATTTAAGGATCTAGAATCCATTTTCATTATTTTTATGGCTTCGGAGGTCAGATTTGGGGGAATTTAGAGAGCTTTTTAAGATTTTTTCCGTGGATTAGCTTTTGGGAGATTTTGACAGTAAATCTTGGAAATGAGTTTTCATTGATTAGAACCTCGTTGTTGTCTCATTTTCTCTTGGGTTTCTCATTTCTAGGCTCCTATGCGTATGTGGAACATATTTCTAAAATAAAATTACAGTTTTGTCCACTTTATTTTTAACTCATTTTTGGGGTCCATTTCTAGACCCACCTTACATATAGAAATATGGGTATATTTTTACTCCTAACTATATGTAGATTACTATTTACACAAGATAAAGGTATTTTAGGATCATGGAACAAAGATAGATGATTTGTAGGAAATTGAAGGATTGCGGTTCGGCATCGACAATTGCTTTTATTTTCTCTTTATCATAAGATGGTGTATCATATATGTTGTATGTTATAAGGATGTTCGGTCTTGGTATTAGTTAGTACACAATGACTTGGACTAATTTATGAGTTTATGGTCTAAAAGGTTAATTGACCTATAAGTTGAAATACTTTTTATGCTTCTACGATCCTATTACCCATGGTTGCTAGCATGTTTAACATAATTGAAACTAAAAAACCATAAGTACAAACATTACCATGGTACTCAATTGAATGTGATGGTTTTTTCGAATTATTATGATATTTTTGTATCAAATATGTATTATGATATTGGTTGGATCTTAGGAAGTGGTTTATCTTTGTGTAGGACATGGTTATAGTCTGTAGACATTTAGATGTTGTTATCGTACTGTGTAGATACTGGTGATGGAATGAATAGATGTGGTACATTCGTGTACAATAAAATGGTAAATGGTATGATTTAAAATAAAAATATGGTTCTACTCTTCTTTTTCCTAAAAGGAGATTTATGCCCACTTTTCATTTTTAAAATAGATTTCTTCATAATGAAATCATACAATTGTAATGAATAACCTATGAGACTTTGAGACTAAAAATAATATTGTAGAGATTTGATCGAGATATATTCTGGTCCATAATTTTACTGCTACTATCTACGTCTGTCTAGACAGATTTACACCCTTTCTATACTTTTGTTCTTATTTGGTTCTGGAGTTTACCCATGGAAGAGGATTTTTGAAATTACACTCTTTTAGCAATGGTTCTAGCCCATTCATTTATATATGTATATAAACATATATATATATATATGTTACTGTACGTAGTGGATTGATGATGATAGCAGTTATTAGAAATCTTAAGTCGAGACCAGGTTGTTAAATACAAGTACTCCTGAATTCTCCATGGGCCCCTTCATCTTTGAGTTGTTATGTCAGAGAAGAGAGGTCGTCATAGGTCCTCCCTTAGTAGTCGTCCATCTAGAGGAGGTGTATACACTGGGTTATATTATGGTACATAGTTTGGTTATGGTAGTGTTACTTTGTATTCATTCTTTCATGAACATTGCCTATCCCTAATATGAGCCTATATGCATCAGCGTTATTGGGGGTTGCATAGTATAGGTGATTAGTATTGTTTATGGTGTGTTGTAGCTTTTTGGACCTTCTAGGTTATGGGGCTTGGCTTAGGTATAATTTTTTTGGGCTAGCTAGTTACTTAATATTGTTATTATTATTATGATAAGCTTGACATAGGTTTATTATTGGACTGGTATTGATATTCGATGTATGATTATGATTTCTTTATCATGTGGTCATTTTACCATACATAATTATACCATGGATAGGTATTATTGTTTTAGACCCTGTTTATGTTAGAACTAGTTCCTATTGGATTAGGAGGCCTTAGTATGCTAGTTGACAACTTACACTTTACATTTGAGTTAGCCTTGTTTATGTATATGGCTAGAATAGGATAGTTTATTAATATTGCCTCCTTGACTTTACTATGTTAGTTCCCTAGATATTCCTAAGATATTTGTGCATCCTATACATTCTTACTTCCATATTATGTATATTTTCATTATCTTTGGAGCTCAGTTGGCGGTTGCCTACTAATTACCATGTGTTTGGTACTCATAATACGCTTCTAAAGCCTGCAAATCATAGTATGGGTTCTCGATGTTATTTTGTGTTTCATGCAGAGTCGCTATTATTTGGAGACATAGGGTTAGATACTGGCATTCACTGCATTACTATTCTCCTTCTTATTTATTAGACTAATCTCTATGTTGTATTGAGATATGAGTTGTATTATTGTATTTATTTAAAACTTTATTTGGTAATATTTTTGCATTAGAAGATCTAGTACTAATTCCACTAGATTTTTAGACTATCTTATGTATTTTCATCTATTACGATATTTATTTCACATTCTTCCTTCATTTGTCTTTGTAGTTCATTAGTAGTAGTTCTGTACTCTAGGTTGGCTTTCCTACCAGTGGTTATAGTAGGTGCTATCATGATGTAATACCCCCAAATCTGATTCCCGTGATGCCACCCGGTGCTCCGAACTAGAAGTAGTCCTGAGGTAACCCTGGCGGCCTTATCAAAATCTGAATCTCAAAATGGGGAAACTATAAATGAAAAATCATAAGAAATGCAAAAAACTGTATGAATAAGCAAATGCTGAAAATCTAAATACTGTAATTGAAATCCAAAACTGAATCTAGTAGTCCTACAAGCCTCTATTGACTTAATCTAGTGAGTCAATGGAATAGTCCCTGGCAGACTCAAACTATCTTAAATGAATACTACATTATCTACTAGATAAAAAGGAAATCTGAATAGCTATGTCCTTAAACTATGAGGGCTTACCAACTGCAGGGATGAAGATGAGATGCTTGAAAATCACTCGCGCTGCTGAGACTGAGCACCTGAACCTACATTATGAGACAATGTATCACATAGATGTATATGTGGATCAATACTTCAAAGATGTACTGAGTATATGCGGGTGAATGCAATAAGTAAACAATATCATCACAAATTATAAATATTATGCATGCTAAAGGTAAATTACCTACATAGGCTTGAGTAATCTGAAAACTGAAGATCATAAATTATGAACAATGAAACATATATTATAAATCTTGTGAGACACTACCCTTAGTTATGAAATCTATATTCTGTTCTAATTCTCAAATCAAATAGGATAAGTGAAATCTGTAAGTGTGAATAGAAATACTTTATCTTAAAGGGTTTAGAAATCTGAGTTCTTATTCTAAATGGAAATACTTTATCTGAAGGCTTTAAGGAAATACTTTATCTTTTATCTGAAGGGAAGTTTTTCAAAGTTTTTCATTACGAGTAGGGAGGTTTTTCTAACCGACATGAACCATGTGAGCATTCAAGGAGTCCAACGTTCTTGTCCCCCTAAGGAGGAATCCTCACGTTGGGGAGAGGAGTCATCTCTTTCCAAGGAGTATAACCTATCCGAGTGATCACATATCTATCATCCATGTAGAAGTGGGAATAATATAAATCATACGTTGGCACATAGTTCTGGGGTTTGAAGCCGTAGTAACTTACCCATCTCGATGCTAAATACTACTCCCATTAAATCTGTATGATTATTCTGATGAAAATCCACTTTTAAAATAGTCGAATGGTTTATGATGAAAACCAACTATATATCTGTTAAGCTAAATCTGTAATCTTAATTCTACAAAGTGGATTTCATATCTATTCTGAGACCAAAAGGTCAAATCTTTATCAATAATCTGAAAAGAATCTTAGTCATAAAGTGCTCATAGCACAATCAATCTTGAAATAGCAATACTTATTAGGGCTTAGTGACCCAAGAATTAACTCATGTTAAAACATCTAAAAATTCATGCTTGATAATTTAAACATTTATAATTCATCATAAAATCTGAAAATATCTGCAATATGCATGAAAATATGAACAAAATCATGTAATTCAACTTCTAAATCAATGGAAATCTCATAATCTTATGAATAGAAATATTGGGTATAAACCCTAACTTTAATTTCATGGGAAATCACATAAAATCAAATAACTTTTATAATTAAAAACATGTTTTGGGAATAAGAATTAAATGAGTATCCTAGTTCGTAACCCCACATAGCTTAAATGATGATCTTTGATGAAAAGCTGAATCTTTGATTCCTTCTGTTCTTTTAAAGATGAATTCTTGAAGTTTTTGTATTAGGAACCTTTAATCTTGAATTATCTTGGAGAATTAATGGAGGAATTTGGGTTACTTGGAGAATGATCTTTGATGATCAAGGGTTTTCTTTTGAGAGGAATGTGATGAATTTGGGCATCAAGTGCCTTAAGTATGATAAATTCTTTGTTTAAGATGGATTGAGGTTAGGTAAGTTACCAAAATACCCCTTTTAAATAATTAAATGGACTGAAAAATCATATTTTTTCAAACTGGGTGGAAACCGCGACACGCCACTATTGCGTTGGCTCACTCGAAATTGACAACTGCAAACACCGTGATGCGCCACCATCGCGATGCCCCTATTAAATGACATTTTGGCCTTCAGCACGGTGCGTCAACATAGATGAGGGCCACTAGAATGGGACAATTGGGAAAATTAGTTTCTCCGTGATGCGGGGATATTACGGAGTCTCACTGGAATTTTATGAATGTCATTTAAACTATCTTCGCGATGCAATTGTGGCCAAAATTTTTATGTTTTACGACTGGAACTTAAAAAAGCCATAACTTCTCACTCGGTTATCGGATTTGGATGAATCTTATATCGTTGGAAAGCTAATTCAATTTTCTACATAATGGGAGGTCAAAATCTAGAAAATTCTATGCAAAAAAAATTATATTATCTATCTTAGAAGGTATTCTTTAACCTTCTAGGGAAGAATTCTAGCTAGGAAAAGTACGGGATGTTACAATATCTCCCCTTGGAAACATTCGTCGTTGAATGTTGCTAATTAGACTAGGAATACTGAGGACGTTGGAGGATATATGATAGCATGCACAACTGAAATAAATTTATGAATCTGAATCTAAATCATTCTGAGCTTCTTAGTAATCCTGTGAGCGCATGAACATATATGAGGACAACTATATAGCTGAATCAGTGATTATAAAAGAGCTGATTAAGGAAGAGTATTACCTACGGAAAAATATGAGTTTATGGAGAAGTAGTGAGGGTACTTGGCTCACAAATCTACTTCTTCTTCCCAAGTAACACCCTCAATAGACTAATTACCCCAAAGAACTTTGACCACGGAAACGTCTTTGTTCCTTAGTCTACGGATCTGATGATCTAAAATCTCAACTGGAATCTCTTCATATGAAAGACTATTCTGAATATCTGAGTTTTCTAAAGGAATTACAATAGTGGAGTCACCGATGCACTTCCTAAGCATAAAGACGTGGAATACAAGATGAATGACTGACAAGTCTGTGGGCAAATCAAAGTCATAAGCTACTTTCCCAACATGACTCACAATTCTAAAAGGGCTAACATACCGGGGATTAAGCTTCCCCTTTTTTCCAAATATCTTCACCCCTTTCATGGGTGAAATCTTCAGATACACTTTATCACCAACCAAAAACTTGAGGTCCCTTCTTCTCACATCCGTATATGATTTCTGACAACTCTGGGCTATTTTTAATCTTTGTCTAATCAACTTAAAATTTTCCATAGCTTCAAATAGTGCATCAGGACCAAGAAAAGCGGCCTTATTCACTTCAAACAAACTTCTGGGTGATCTACATCTCCTCCTATAAACATCCTAAAACGGGGCCATCTAAATGCTAGAATGGTAACTATTATTATAAGCAAACTCAATCAACGACAAATGCTCATCCCAACTACCTTTAAAATCAAGAGCACATGCTCTCATCATATCTTCTAGAGTTTGGATAGTTTTTACTGCTTGACCATCTGTCTGAGGGTGCAAAACTGCACTAAGATGAACTCGAGTACCAAGACCCTTCTGAAAAGCTCTCTAAAACTAGGACATAAACTAAGTATCCATATTTGAGATGATAGATAAGGAAACTCCATGCAGTCTGACTAACTCTCTGATGTACAACTTAGAATAATCCCCAGTCGTGTAAGACATATGAATTGGCAAGAAATGTTCTGACTTCGCCAATCTATCTATAAAAACCCAAATCAAATCATGCTGACAAAGAAAAATGGGTAATCCTATCATAAAATCTATATTCACCTCTTTCCACTTCTAAGTAGGGATACCAAACTCTTGCAATATACCACCAGGTCTTTGGTGCTCCATCTTAACCTATTGAAAAGTTGCACACTTAGCTACGAACTCTGCTATATCTTTCTTTATACCATTCTACCAATAGATTTCCTGCAAGTCACGATATGTCTTAGTAGCACCTGGATGAATAGAAAAACACGCACAATGTGCTTCTGACATAAGCCGCTGCCTCAAATCATCAATACATTGAACACACAATATACTTTGGTACCTCCACATACCATCTCCCCCTTTGGGAGAAAACCTCTATCTTTTGGTCTTTAACTGACTCATTCAGTTTAACCAAACTAGAATCCATGTCTTGCTTCTCCTTCACTTCTAAAACTAGGGATAATTTGGAACTACTCTGAATCCAAACATTCCCTTGACCTGACTCTACCAACCAAACTCCCAATCTAGCCAAACAATGAACTTCTCAAGGTGACTCTTTCTTATCTTTCTCTACATGAGTAACATTACCCATAGAAAATCTACTAAGGGAGTCCGCCACTATATTGACCTTGCCCGAATGATACAACACATTTATTCCATAATATTTCAACAATTCTAACCACCTTTTTTGTTGGAGATTTAACTCCCTTTGAGTAAACAAATGTTGCAAGCTTTTGTGGTCCATGAACATATCAACATGAACTCTATAAAGATAATGTCTCCAATTTTTCAAAGCAAACACAACAGCAGCTAATTATAGATCATGGGTTGGGTAATTCTTTTCATGAGGCTTAAGTTGTCTAGAGGCATAAGCTATGACCTTACCTCTCTGCATCAACACACAATCCAAATTAACTCTGGAGGCATCACAATAAACAAAAAAACCATTTGTACCATTAGGTAACACTAAAACTGGCACTAAAGTTAGTCAAGTCTGCAACTCCTAAACACACTTCTCCCATGAATATAACCACTAGAACTTAACTTTCTTTTATGACAATCTAGACATGGGAGACATAATAGATGAGAAACCCTCAACAAAATATCTATAATAACCATCTATACCCAAGAAACTTCTAATGTCTGATGGAGAGATAGGTCTAGGCCAATTTCTTATGGTTTTTGTCTTTTGGGGATTAACTCTAATGCCATCGACAGAAATAATATAATTGAGAAAGGCCGCTGAACTTAGCCAAAATTCACATTTTCTTAATTTGGCGAACAATTTATGATCTCTAAGAGTTTGCAAGATAATTCTAAGATGATCTACATGGTTATCCTTGCTACGGGAGTACACAAGGATATCATCTATGAATACTATGACGAACGTGTCTAGGTACTGTTTGAACAATAGATTTATGAGGTCTACAAAGGCTGCTGGGGCATTGGTTAGATCAAAGGACCTAAGAAGAAACTCAAAATGACCATAACAGGTTTTGAAAGTTGTCTTTGAAATATCATATTCTCTTACATTAACCTAATGATAGCCAGATCTAAGATCTATTTTTTAGAAATAATTGGCATCTTGGAGTTGATCAAATAAGTCATCAATTCTAGGAAGAGGATTTTTGTTCTTGTCTATGACCTTATTTGGCTGATGATAGTCAATGCATATTTGGAAAGAGCCATCTTTATTTTGCACTAATAGGAAGGGAGATCCCTATAGAGAAATACTAGGCCTTATAAAACATTTATCTAAAAGATCTCAGAGGTACTCCTTTAACTTTTTTAGTTCGGATGGATCCATGTGCTAAAGAGGAATAAATATGGTCTGAGTATCAAGAAGAAGGTCAATCCCGAATTTAATATCTCTATCAGGAGAAGCCCCTGGGAGATCTTCTAAAAAGATATCAGGGAACTCATTAACTACACTGACTGACTGAATTGTTGGAGCCTCAGATGTAGTGTCTTTAACTCGAATAAGATGATAGATAGACCATTTGGAAATTAACTTTCTGGCTTTATGATAAGATATGAAATGACTCTTGGGTGACATTGAATTATCTGACCACTCAAAGACTGGCTCATCTTAAAACTTAAACTTCACCACTCGGGTGTGACAATCTATGGTTGCATAACAAGAATGGAGCCAATCCTTGCAAAAAATAAGATCAAAGTCAACCAAATCAAAATCTATTAAGTCTGCTACTATGACTTTGTAGAGAACAGTGATAGGACACTTTTTATAAATCTGTCTAGCAATAACTAACTAACCTACTAGACTAGAAACCAAGAAAGGCTCAGGGATCTTTTTAGAACTTATCTCAAAATTTACTGCAACTAATGGGGTCTCATAAGAGGAACTTGAACCAGAGTCTAACAACACATAAACATCAAGATGAAAGACATGAAACAAACTAGTAACAATATCTGGTGAATTCTCCTACTCTTGATAGTATGGTAAGGCATAAAATTAATTCTGGCGCTGGCCACTATCGGTACTAGATGAAGCGCTATGAGAAGAGGCTGGGCGACCTAGAGGAGCTTATGCACTAGCAGCCTAAGTCTGGGGATAAACATCCCTATTTTCCTATGTAGTACATAGGCACTTTTTGATTTTGTGACCCACCTGGCAATAACCATAACCATCTTTCTGTCCCCATAAACATTTACCCGCATGATTCTTACCATACTTAGCATATTGGGGATGATTGGGCTTCCTACTCACACTATTATGAGATCTGGACATAGAAGACTTACCCTATTGTTCCTACCTGTTCCAGGATATAGGAGCACTAGCTAAAGAAGGTGCAGGCATAGATGACCAATTCTAAAAATGTGAACAATTCCTCCTCCAGAGTAATTCTAACCATAATCAAAATGCCCTATCCTAGCCCTTTTACTCACTCTCTCCCTTTCCTATAACTTTCTATCTTAATCTTCTGAGCATGCATCATCAATTTAGCAGGATCCATGTCTCCAATGAGCATAGCAGTCCTACACTTCTTACCTACCAACCTAGACAAACCAATCACAAATATACTCATTCTTGACCTAGGGTCAGCAATCTGATCAGGGGCATAATTAGTCAACTGATTGATCTTGAGGCAACACTCCTTCACTGTCATTGAGCCCTTCCTCAAGTTCATGAGCTCTTTTATCTTAGCTTCCATCATATCATGTGGGACGAACTTGTCTAAGAATGCATCCTAAAATACCTGCCAAGTCATAAGAGCTGCATTCTCCCCTATACTTTTTTGTCACATCACTACCCAATCATATGTAATATCCTTCAACTTATAGGATGCTAATTCTATACTCTCCTCTTCAAAAACATACGTAGTTTGGGTAATCCTTTTCACTTTATCTAGATAAAACTATTGGTCCTCACCAGCCTTTGACCCAATGAATTTCGGCAGATTCATTCTCACAAAATCTTAAATTTTGGCTGTGACTAAGTCCCTATATTGCGGAAGTGGGGCTACAACCAGATTGTTTCCCTAAACATTAGTTTTCATAGTTTGGGCTATTTCCTAAAAGGCAGCCCGAAACTCTACATATGATACATTTTCATTAAAAAGATCTGCAGGCTGATGTGGCTGGTTATAATTTCAGCATGCATTAGCTCGACGAGGAGGCATTTTCTGTCGTGTGAAAGTAAGAGTTAGAAGAGCAGACAGATACACAAAATGAATGATAGATCATAAAAGAAAAGATGATTTCCTAAAATTCTCCATGGCCTCTTGCTCATAGATGTGGCGCATTTCACACCAATGTTGAAGACTCTACGTAACGTGGCTTGTGTGACTCCTTGGGAATCTCTAAACCTTAGGCTATAATACCATACTTATATTGCCTTAACATCTAATTCCCGAGATGACACACGGTGCTTCGAACTATAATTAGTCCTGAGCTAACCCTGGCTGCCTTTTTTAAATCTGAATCTCAAAATTGGGAAACTATAAGTGAAAAATCATAATAAAAGCAGAAAACTATTTGAATAAGAAAATACTAAAAATTTAAATACTATAACTGTAATTCAAAATTGGTTCTAGTAGTCCGACAAGCCTCTACTGACTTAGTCTAGAGATTTGCTGGGATAGGCCCTAGCTGACTCAAACTATCTGAAATGTATACGATATTATCTACTAGATAAAAAGGAAATATGAATAGCTAATTCCTCAAACTATGAGGGTTGACCAACTGTAGGGATATAGATGAGATGCTTGAAAATAACTCATGCTGCTGAGACTGAGCACTTGAACCTACATTATGAGACAATGTAGTACATAGATGTATATGTGGATCAGTACTTCGAGGATGTATTGAGTATATGGGGATGAATGCAATAAGTAAAAAATATCATCACAATTTATAAAAATCATGCATGCTAAAAGTAAATGACTTACATACGCTTGAGTAGTCCGAAAACTGAAGATCATAAATCATGAACAATAAAGCATATATCATAGATCTTGTGAGCCATTACCCTTAGTTCTAAAATCTATTTTCTGTTCTTAGTCTCAAATAATATTGGCTAAGTGAAATCTATAAGTCTGTATGGAAATACTTTATCTTAAAGGGTTTAGAAATCTAAAATCTTATTGTAAATGGAAAATCCTTTATCTGAATGCTTTAAGGAAATACTTTATATTGAATCTGAAGAAAATTCTTTCAAAGCTTTTCTTTACTAGTAGGGAGGTTCTTCTAACCGATATAAACCATGTGAGAATTCATGGAGTCTAATGTTCTTGCCCACCTAAGGAGGAATCCTTATGTTAGGGAGAGGAGTCATACTCTTGATAGGGAGTATAACCTATTTGAGTGATAACATATCTATTATCTAGTAGAAGTGGGAACAATATAAATCCTACGTTGGCATATAGTTTTGGGATATAAAACTGTAGTAACTTACCCATATCGGTGCTAAATACTACTACCATTAAATCTATATACTCATTCTAATGAAAATCCACTCTTAAAATAGTGCAATGGTTTATGATGAAAGCCAACTGTATATCTCTAAAGCTAAATCTATAATCTGAATTCTTTAAAGTGGATTTCATATTTATCCTGAGACCAAAAGGTCAAATCTTTATCCATAATTTGAAAAGAATCGTAGTCATAAAGTTCTCATAGGACAATTAATCTTGAAATAACAATACTCATAAGTGCTTAGTGATCGAAGCATCAAACTCATGTTAAAACATCTTAAAATTCATGCTTGATAACGTAAACATTTATAATTCATCATAAAATCTGAAAATTTCTGCAATATGCATGAAAGTATGAACAAAATCATGTAATTCAACTTTTAAATCAATGGAAATATCATAATCTTATGAATAGCAATAATGGGTATAAAACCTAACTTTAGTTTCATGGGAAATCACATAAAATAAAATAACTTTTGTAATTAAAAACTAGTTTTGGGAACAAGGATACAATGAGTATCCTTGTTCATAACACCACATACCTTAATTGATGATCATTGATGAAAAGCTTGAATCTTGAATTCTTGTTGTGCTTTTAAAGATGAATTCTTGGAGTTCTTCTATAAGGAGTCGTTAATCTTTAATTATCTTGGATGATTAAAGAAGGAATTTGGGTTTCTTTGAGAAGGATCTTTGATGATCTAAGGTTTTCTTTTGAGAGGAAAGTGATGAATTTGGGCATAAAATTCCTTGAGTATGATAAATTCTTTGTTTAATATGGATTGGGGCTGAGTAACTTATCAAAATACCCCTTTTAAATAATTAAATAGACTAAAAAATGCACATTTTTCCAAACTGGGTGTCCACCGCAATGCGCCATTATCCTAGTGGCTCACTGAAAATTGACAACTGGGAACTGGGAAGACGCCATGATGTGCCACCATCGTGGTGCCCCTTTGAAATGCAATTTTGGCCTTCGGTGCGATGTGCCAAAATCGCAGAGGGCCACTGAATAGGACAAATAGGAAAATAGGATTCTCCACGATGTAGACTATTGCAAAGCCTCTCTTGAATTTGAATAATGTCATTTAAATTGTCTCCGTGACACTCTAAGGGCTGAAATGACGGTGTTTTACGACTGAAACTTAAAAAAGCCATAACTTCTCACTCGATTATCAGATTAGGGAAAATCTTATATCGTTGGAAAGATAATGCAATTTTCCACACAATGGGAGGAAAAAATCTAAAAAATTCATTACAAAAAAATTATTTTATCTATCTTGGAAGCATGTCTTTAACCTTCTAGGGATGAATTCTAACTAGGAAAAATATGGGGGTGTACACATGACCTAAGAAATCAGGTCATGCCACTATTGATGGTTGATTGTACTGCAAAGAAACTAGTATATATACATTGTGTGATTTATTGTTAAAAGTGGATTCTTTCATATTCGTAGCTAACTTTGTGATTCTTCATTACGAGGTTGATTTTGACATCCCTATCACTTTTGGAGTCTCATCATAGACACTGGTAAGACATTAATGGACATGGATATAGGTCAAATAAAATTCATACTTAGTGATTAATACGTCACTTTCAATGTGTGTCTATCGATGAGGTAGGAAAAATATATGTAGGTAGTTTTTGTGATAGAAATTATAGATAGAAATGCATTAGATGTACCCATTAATAAGAGGCTTGGTATCAAGGCACTGGCCACATTGACGATAAATTTTGATAATGACAGGATCAATTAATATGATAAGATGGTGAACGCACATGTAGGCAGAGGTTCTTATACTTATGAACCAAAGAAGATGTACCTTGATTTGAATAGTAGAGCAACACCAACCATTCATTGAGGATCCATATGTTTTGGAATTAACTACCCTCCTATTTTATTTGGGTTATGCATTCTTTGGGACCAATAATATCGTACTGGTTATTATTGTAATAGTATCAGGAATAGTACAACCAATTTT